>NW_010972601.1:460503-469662 GCF_000737465.1 Haliaeetus leucocephalus
GGCCCCAGGCCCCGAGACCCCCTCCAGACTCTGCCACCTCGTCCCGGCTCTGACAGCCCTACAACGTGCCCCGGCCACTCTCTCTCCAGCCACCGCCACTTAAGCCAAGCCCTGTCGCTCCGGACACCCCTTTGAGTCACCGCCGCCGCCCTGCCCCCGCCTTACCAGGCCCTGCCCGGGCCCCGTCACCCTGCCCAGCCGCAGCCACGTACTTCTGGGCTCTGCCGCTGCCGCCCTACCCCAGCCACCCCCACAGAGCCCCCGCCACGGTGGCCGAGTCCCCGTTACCGAGCAGCCACGTCCCGCCGCCGGCACCGCGCTTCCGCAGCCAAACGGCTCTTCCGGGGCTGAGCGGAAGTGCCATGGTGGGCGGGGCCTGGGGGACCCCGCCCCCTCCGCCCCGCTCCGCGGGGTCCTGCTGCCCGCCCGCCCCGCTGCCCCTGCGAGGCGGGCTCCCCCTCGGCCGGAGGCGGCCGCAAGGAGCGTTTAAACCGACACGGTTGTGCTGCGGGAACCAAAGAGGCGGTTTTAAGCCCCAAATCCCACTCCTGCCGCCCGCGGTACCTTCCAGCGGCCGTCGTTACAGCTAACAGTCCTTAACGCCGTCCCGTGCGGGGCGGAAAGCCTCCGTCTGCGAGGCAGCTGTCCTTCCCCTGAAAGAAAACCAGTAGTCCAATACATCACCGTTTTTATAAGGGAGACTGTAGTGACGTCATTCCACGGACCCCTCCGGTGCGGCAGACGACGGGAGGGAGCCCGGGAAGGGGCCCCCGTGGGGGCCGAATCCCCCCAGTCCCTCACCGCCCCCCCCAGCTTTGGCATCAGGACAAGCGTGATTCCTGTCAATTAATCCAAGCGCAATTGATATCAAGAGCAGATGATGACACAGCACAGGGAAACCCCCGGCGCTCCCCAGCCTGTGGGAGCACAGCGGGCTGCGGGGGGGGCAGACACACTAATTGGGGTGCTCCCGGGTGAAGGGTCTCGGTTTCCTTCCTTGACCACCAGACACTCCTCCTAAAGTTAGACCAGGGCCTGGGTTTAAATGGCAACGTAGCCTAAAATGGAAACCACACCATGGCCTCTGTCATGTGGCTAATTAGGGCTGGGGCCGTAACGAGGTTCCAGCTCCCGATCCCTCAATCCAAGCCCTCGCAGACGCCAGACAGTGGGTAATTTCGACTTCCCGCCTTCCAGCTGCGTGCACGGGGGGACGCTTCCCTACTCTCACACCGACACGTTCTTCCTAGCAGGAGGGCAGCAGAGGCTCTCACCTCTGGTAGGGTACTACTGGTTTGCACTTTACCTGTCGTGGCAGGTTGTCCGGAACCTGCTGTTTTCACCATTCTTTTGCCGTACCTTTTGAATGTACTGATTTTTAAAATGAAATATTTATTATTTCTACTTCTCAAACATCACTACACAAGTCAGGCCCTCAGACTGGAGCCCCAGCACTGACACGCTGTGCAACACAACCTACCAGAACAAAAATCTAGTAATAATGTCAGATCCAAGGTTTGCTCCGATTGTTTAGCGGAGGATAACATTTGGCAACTGAAATGCGATTCCCTTGCAAAGGCATCTGTTGATTTCCCCTCCCTCGCCAACCTTCCTTCAGAACAGCGGTGGCAAGAATCCAAGTGACTCAGTGGGCTTTGAATCTGTCATCAAGCTGTTTTGAGTCACTATTCCTCTTTTTAGGGTGGTTTTTTTTTTTGTAACCTTACCAATTGCGTATTACCTATTTGATTTCCTGAAGCACTGTGAACTGTTGGAGCCTCTGCCCAAAACATTGGTGATACTAGCTACACATGGATAACCAAATTGAATAATTATATGTATACACATTATTCGTACAAAGTAAATTTGACCTGGCAAACAAAAAGTGCATCCATTCACCTCTGTACAACATGCCAGAGACCTTTAACACCTCATGACAATAAAAGTCAGATCCGAAATCTTCATGCTCATCACACCTTTCCAATCCCAGCCGCACAAGGTAACCGCTGGCCGCTCTCACACAGGTAAGGCAAAGCATTAAAAACAGCTCGCAGGCTGCTGAGCTCTGCTGAAAAATCCCTCTCTCAGTGTTTGATCCAGAGCCATGTGAAGTTACCGGGCAAGCAGGCTTTGGATCAGATCCGAAGTGGAGAACTTCTCTAGATAAAGGCTTTTGGAAAAGGAGCTTTTGTTAACAGGATCCTCCTTTGGTATGATCCATGGACAGGAGGAAGCTGTTCAGTGCGGGATGTAATGGTGCAGATTATCAGATGTCACAAGTCAAAGGTGGGGAGGAGTGCCTCCGTTCCGGCAGCACTGTCAGCGTTTTGACAGATAGGTACCAATAATCTCCTTGACTCTGTGCGGTGAGGACACTCCTGACTCGGCTAGTGATAAGACACAAAAGCAGCCTTTTAATTTCAAGCAGCGCAAAAAGCACCAAGGGGAGGATTGAAACGCTGGAGCAACCCAGCAATGTGCTGTCAGAGGTCAGTCTGTTTTCTTTGTTGGTCTGTCACGAACGCTACAATATGGCATTCTGCTTCCTGAACAGCACCCAGGTTTCCACAGTTCCTGCGTTTTCTCAAATTCCGCCTGAAAGTTCCAAATGACAGCCTAGGGGCTGGTTAGAAGATCTGCTTCACTCCTGTGCAGTCACAGAAGATAGTCACTGTCTTTCCCCTACTCGCACAGCAGTCTCAGCGGTTATCGGGCCAAGTGACCTTCTTCCCTGCATGCAAACCAGGCGAGGCACACCTGCTGTCCCCTCTTTTTCTCCAAGCGGACATCACAGAGGGTTTAAAGACAGCAGCCTGCCTGTGTGCTGTTTACGTGCAGGTCTGAGGGCACAGGAAACCCTGAAGGATTGTCACTTCTCAACACATTTAAAAAATAGAAATAGAATGAAAGAGTTATGAAATGACCAGAGGAATATGTTGGTGTAATCTAAAAAAAGACATAACCACAGTACTAAATTGCAAAGTTGTGAAAATTGACCATTATGTTTTCTAAGCAGCTGAAATGCAATTACAGTAATAATGATGAATCAGCATAGCCCTGGCCTTTGCAATTTTTCAACCCAGCTCTATTTTTGTCTTTTTTACATTTTATCTTAATGATATATACATTAGCTTATCAAGGACTAATGGAAGTTAGAAGCCTTCCACAGCATGTTCCTGATAGTCACAGAGACAGAGGTGTTATCATTAAACTATTGACCTGGTGGATCCTACAATAATTTATCAACTATTTTATCAATCTCCCATCGTTCTCCAATTAACCCCCTCTAAGTATATTCTTAGCATACAGTCTCATCATAGGATATTTTTTCTTTTGGTCACTAACAAAAGACACCAGGGGTGGCCTAAGATATTTCTTAGTTCATCCTCTGCATGGCATTGCATCTGCGCAGGGGCAGAACACCAGTTCCCTCTTTCTCTTAGAGGCTGTGGGTACGCCGTTCGCCTGGCCAGTGGAACGAAGGAGTTGCTCAACTTCTGAGAGCTTTAATGGTGCAAGTTCCTGTGGGTGGGAACTCCCTCCTTTGATACCTGCACACCACAGCAGGCACAGTCCTTGAGCAGGTTACCAGCATATTTCTACAGTAATGAATTATCACTTAAGATATTCAGTTAAAATAATACCATTTTCTAATGATATTTGAAGCAGCTCCTCTGATCAGACAGCTTCTTAGCCTGTCACTGCCCGGTGTTTCTCTTTTGTATGATAGGATAGCAACAACTAGGATAATAACAACTATCCAACTTCAGGAGGAAGGATCAATCTTAAGTGTGCTTATTAAGAAAAATATATATGCTTTATTATTAAAAGCATTTTTCAGGCAGCATTGTTCTAGCGACATAGCACATGACACAGCTTAAAGTTGTGTCAGTTAACTTTTCCAAAGAAAAGACATGTTCAGCATAAAATGCTTTGAACATTTTATGTATTTTTAGCTCACTGTGCAAACAATATGGATTATTAGTCTTTTTAAGTATAAGAAAATAATATAAGCAGACAGAAAACAAGACTTCCAAACGTTCTGCCTACACTGAACTGCTGGCGTACCTTCAATATTGATGTCTTCAGCTTTTACTTCCAAGTACAGAAATGCCTTGCACAAACAAGGTGTCACCCATCATCCGCAGAGCACGAACCCGAGCAGAACTAGTATGTTCAGTAAAAATTCTGTAATGAAGTGCTGTCCTGCCTTTCACAGTTGGGCATAGTATGTCTCCGGCTGATCTGCTGGATTGAGCTGGGTTCTCACATGCCAAGCAGCTCACGTGTCCTTGCAGAACCAGGCTCGGACGGCAGTGCTCCTACCTGGAAATGCTGTCCCCAAAGCCGTTTTCAGTATTTGCTAAAAAATATTGTAGCTGTTCCACTGAATGTGAAGTTCTCACAGTCCCCCAAATCTTCATATTTGATTAGACCTGTAATAATCATCTTGATGTGAAGCCATAGCCAAGACAGCTTCATTGTGCTGGCTTCCCTTCAGCAAAGTGTCACTAATAGTACAGCTTGTTTTAAATTAGGGTTACTACAAGACAAAAAATCCTAAAATGAGTCTGCTGGAAAATGTTCTGACAAATATGATACCTAAGTAACAAAAATCTCATTATTTTCAAATAATTCACTTATTTCTCAAGGGAATGAGTTGGAGCATCTGTTTTTTGGGCCCCATCAGGAAGACTGACAGAGTGGGTGCCTCTCACCTGGCACATTTTAATCAGGGGTGGCCTCACACTGTGCTGACCCCCATGTCCTCACCACCTGCCATGTGGATTAAAGGAACAATGAAATAACTGCTTGTTTGATAGGAGCAGAAAGAACGGAAGCACCTACAGTGAGGAACACAGTATAAATACCATGATCAGAGATGGATCCGAGTGCAGCATTCTCTTCAGGCATTTGTAAAAAAAAAAAAAAAAAAAAAGGAGAGTAAAATGAGCAAGACATCAAAGTAAGGTAAAAGATGAAAAAACAAACAAAATGGGAGAGAAAGGATGAAGAGAGCTGCTTTTGGGTAGAAAACTGGCCAAAGAAGCCAGTTTGGAGTCCTGAGAAAGAAAACTACCCTGTATTTCATGATCTGACGGTTCTTACAGAATCAGGACTTGGTGTGTTTGGTCTTTTTAAGACATATCTGACCTTACCATCAATTTTTCATCATAACAGAAACAGCCCACAGAGTCTGAGTTTGGCTGTTTGGATCACAAGAATGACCTTTGGGTTGCGACTGCAGCCTGAAGAATATCTTACCACATCAGGTACCCTTTTTCTTTTTGTAAGAAGCCAAGTAGTAACTCAGCAGCTGTGTCTCAAACAGTAAGAGAGGTTTGGAAAGGACTTGTTGGGTCTTTAGGGTCAGTTCTCAGCTGTTGGTGGCAACTGCATCAGGGTAAGGCAGCTCTGGGAAGGATGACCCAGAGCCTCAGGAGCTGTTGGAAGCTCTGGTGTTCTCATGTTTCAGCCTGGACTTTCATGGCCATCGGATACTTGTTTTCTCTTACACTAACATCACCCTTGCTCTTAAGGGAGATGTGTTTACTTCTGTGTTTACTCCCTGAAGTTTCATAGAGAACAACTGTATCCCTTCTCACCATTCAGTTTTTTGGCTAAACAAATTATTTCAAGATCCTTACATAAGAAAAAAAATCAGGATTACCCTGTAATTATTCTCCAGTCACATTTTCAGTTTGTCTCCCTTGATTAAAAGTGACCAGAGCTGCATGTGCAATTCCAGAGAAGGTTGCAGCAGAACTTTGTATAATGGCATTAACATTTTCCCATTCTCCTGGAAATATCTCAGTTGATATGTGCTTTTCATCAGAGCTGCTTCATATTGGGAGTTCGCAGTCATCTTGAGATCAACAAATACACCCAGATTTTTCTCTTCTTCTGTCATTTCCAACTGATGAGCTCCCAGCTTGCAGCAGATTCTTGTTAGTAATTCCCAAGTGCATGACCTTGTACTTTCCACTATTAAATTTCATCCCATTTCCAATGTGCCAGCACTCAATGTTATCCAACTCTTCCAGCAGTACAGATATTCCCTCTGCACTGCTGGTGCCTCCCAACTTCGTGCCATCAGCAAATGCCATCAGCTCGCTCCTACCTTTTGTTCCAAGACCTGTCTGAAAAATATTGTCCAAGATCAAAAGAATGTAAGACATGCCTCGCTGGGTCAGCCTGTGGTCCCTGTGGTCCAGGACTCCATCTCTGAGAGGGGCAGTCAGTGATGCTGTTTTGAGAGAGCATCGGAGCCCAGCCACTTTCTGCTCTCTCTTCCCTTTGCACTCCCTGCACATCCACAGGTGGTGTACGCTTGAGGTGACTTCCCTACCTTTTCCATGTAGCTATTTTTGTATAGACCTGCTCTCCATTAATTTATTGAATAAATTTTTGAACCTGCTGATATGTCTCCAAGTCATTTCTTAAGGAGCTCAGCTCCACCCTCACAGACTACCTTTCCACCCAAACTATTGTCATCTGTCTGTAGCTAGCTCCTTCCCTACCAAATAGCTCTGCAGATGAACTATGCATTTGCCATATGGCATTGGGTTTAATATCTTATTAAATCCAGTTAGATTAAATCTATTGTACAGCCATTGCCTAGAAAACAATTATCAAAGATATAATCTTAGTTAAATGCAATCTATCTTTAGTAAAGCTATGTCACATTTTTACTTTATTTTCTACTTTATTTATTTTCTGTCCCCAACTACTTTTTCCTTTACATGTTTTTCTAAGCTTTCAATGTCCACGAGGTCAGACTAACAGGCATCTAAATGACTGGATTGCTTTTCTTCCTCCTGCTTAAAAACAACTAGTGCTTCAGTAGTTCCTCAGTAATTCATTACCACCCTCAACCTGACAAATTAAAAACTTTGTACTGGATGAGTGAGGATATGTTTCAGGTCCGTCAGAACTGTGGGCTTGGGAACACCTCATTCCCTGAGCTGAATGTCAGGCTCTCACAGGCCTTGCTCTCCCTTTGGGTACAGTAATTTCCATTTCCATAAAATAATTCCCATTAGTTATCATCCTTTGCTGACAGTCATAGAAAATAGAAGCAAAAGTCATTTAACATGGGGCCATACGTATTATTTACTAAAAAATAGACTGGAACACAAGAAATGGAGAGACTCAGAACACAAGAGATGGAAACTCTCCATGCAATGTGTTCAACCGTATCGGTAAAGATAATGCCAAAGACGACAATTTGTGTCATTGAAATAAGCAGCTGGAAGCGCACAGCTTTTCCTGTCACAGTGATGGCACTCCAGCTAGTTCCCCCTCTTTAAAAAACAGAAGGAGCAACCAGCAGGTTCTGCTGTACAAAAGCCCTGGGCCTCCAGGATTCAGCTTCCTGAAGTAGGTCACATTTGATCTCCGTCCAGGCATACTGCAAAAGGCAACCATTTAACAGGGACTTTTCAAAATTCATATTCTGCTTCCTAATGCTGTCAACACACATCCCTTTCAAATACAGCTATACTGGCTGGACATTTTTTCATTGCTTTTGGGTATAAACAGGCCAGGAATCCTGTTTTTCCCTTCGGTTACCTGTATTTCTTCCAAAGTTCCTCTGAAGGTACATATTGACTTTCAGATCACATTTGCATTCAGATGATGGCTTGTTGTTGGAAAAATTCCCTTTAGAGGGGCTGATTAACTTCCTTTCAAATGTTTACTGTCCCTAACCAAGGGAGTGAAACTAGAAAACAACTCACTGCGTGGCTTATATCTGAGTTTAAAGACATGGGATCCTGTATTTTGCATTGTTCTCTCTGAACATTAATGCTACTTCTAGCTTAAACATGACTTAATGACAGAGTGAAGTCCATCTGTTACAATGCCTAGCCTTGGACTCAGAGGGAGAGTCCTGTGGATAATTTAGGAGTGCATTTTATAGTTACTTGCAAGCCAGCATTTCATTTCAGATCAAGGCGAACATGAGGAGCAGGTGGAAATATTTCTCAAAAGTACAACCTGACCTACATACAGTATTGTAAATTAAAGATATGTATAAAAATAAAGCATTAACGATCCGTCACAGTTGCAACAAAACCCAGATATAAATCTTGCTGCTGAAAAGGAACTCCATTGCACAAGGCTTAGTTAAAGCTTCATTCTGGAAATTGCAATGCTTCCGGCCAACCGTGCCCTACTACCTCTGACACTGCTGCCATTTGCCTCTCAAGCTTTCTTATGCCTTTCTGTTATTTAACGCTCATATCTCTTTTATCACTTGTCTCTCAATTTCCATGTATTTTTTGGCTCTCATGCCTTATGTTGGCTCCCTGCTCTCCATTACCTCATGCTCTAGGAGCTGCAGGCTGCTCAGGGTGGCTTGGATGGTGCATCTACTGATGGCATGGGGCCACACATGTTCTTACAGCTGAGCTGAATGTCACAAAAGCAAGGGAGGAAAGCAGCAGCCACAAGACCTTGTGCGCAAGAGCGGCTTTTATAGTCAGAAACTGCACGGGCTTTGCAAGGCTCCTAAGGAGGACTCCAGGACTGCAGGCCCTGCTGCTAGCAGATGCTGTGGAGATTGGGCAGATCTCGGCTCTCAGAGCTCCCCTCAACACCCAACTCCAGCCCACCTCCACCTATTTATTACCTGCCTCACAGGTTAGCCGAGGCGGCGGCAAAACCTCCCGAGTCACCATCTGCACCACCGCATCGCACCTCCTACCTCTGTGGGGCTCTCGGCTGCCGAGGGCCGGGCCGAGGCCGGCCTTAGCCAGCTGCCGGCGGTTAAGCGCCCCCCCCCCCCAGGGTTATAAAAGGAGGAAGGGGCGAGTCAGTTTCACCTGCTGAGAGGCTGAGGGAGGGGGAGAACGGCTGCCTGGCTCTGGGGAATGGACCGCGGCTCTGGCCGGCCGCCTCCTGAGGGGACGGGGAGCCCTGAGGCGATCGGCGCCGCCCGCCGCGACCTTCCCCTCAGAGCGGGGAAGGGAGAGGCGGCGGGAAGGCGGGAACGGCGCGCGCCAGGCCCCGCCCCGCGGAGGAGGGAGGGGGGAGGAGGAGGAGGGGGCGGCCCCGCGACCCCCCGGCCCCGCCGTGCCCGCGTCCCGTGCGGCCGCCATGTTGTTGTGGCAGTGAGAGGCGGCGGAGGCAGCCAGGAGCCCAGCGACCCCGGCCCAG
>NW_010972601.1:469672-620813 GCF_000737465.1 Haliaeetus leucocephalus
CCCCCGGCCCGGCCCGCTGCTGGCGTCCGTGGCCTGCGGGCCTCACCTGCCGCCGGCCGCCTCCCTGCCCGTCCCGCGGGGGTGGCTGTCTCCCTGTGGCCCGTGTACTACGGCCCGGCTGAGGGATCGCCTCATGGCGCTGGCAGCCGTGGTCCCGTCCTCGGCTTCTCCTGCCGCTTTGGCCGGGGTGTCAGTTGTGTTCAGCTGTCCTTGTGCGCGGGGCCGGCGTTCCCATTCCTTTTATAAGCGTGACTTGTTAAGGCTTTTCGTTTGCGTAGTTTTGGGGCTTTAATTGTGCCTCTTCCCCGTGTTCCTCTTTAACAGTCCTGTTCTTTTGATGGGATCTGAGCAGATGTTGCCCTTCTCTGGTAAGTAGTGTTTCGCCTCCCCCGCCCCGTTCCCCCTGACGTGGTGTTTAAGCTTTTGGATTTGACATGGTGTTTAAGCTTTTGCCTTGAAGCTGTTCCCTTTTCTGTTCATTCTTTTAGGGAATGTTGTTTTAGCAGCAGATGAGACCTCGTGTTCCTTCACATCTCTCTGTACAGGAAACCGATTTCTTTCCTTTTCATGCACACTTCCCTCACGGGGGTGGGGGGAAGGCTGGGTATGAGCTTGTAGCTCTTGCAGACTTCAAGTCAGATAGGCAGTCTTCTCCTGTGTGCTTCACCTGTTTGTTTTCGTGTGTGATGAGCCCCTGTAACCATGTGCAGTGAGGCTTTCTCTTAGAATAAAAGAGTTTGTCTAGTGAATCATGTCAGGTAGTGCTGAGTGTAGTGGTACGGCTTGGCTTTATGGTGAATATAAAGGCATGTTTAAATGCCTCAGTGAGTCCATTGGGAAGGGATGGTAGTGTGACTGGAGGAACTATGGCAGGTGTCTTGTGTTACCTGTCATGCTCTAAGCTTTAGGTAAAAAGGCTGAGGTGCCTTTTTTCTGTTATTAAAGCATGTGCTGTAGTATTTGGAAATTAACTTTTTTGGTGGAGGTGAAGGAAGTTTTTACGAAGGAGCGCTTGCAGATAACCTGAGGGGAGAAGGCTGACATCTGATATCTGCATTGCTTCAGCTGTTACTGATCACAGTGGTTTTGGAAGATAGAAAAAGTGCTTTCTTTCGTAGTACAGGAAATACTGTGAACTCTTAAGTGTTGAAACTTTCTGCAGATAAGTAAAGGCGGGGCATGGGATTCTAAAGCGGTTTAGTGACAAGTGTTTGTGTGCCTCTTTGGAGTTTGGGGAGGGGTAAGTGTGCAGAAACAGTAATGTTGAGCAGTGGTGGTTTTTTTGAGCATTTGCACAAAAAGGTGCTCTTGTCCTGCTTCAAATTATAGGAGTGGGGGCTAGGCATGTTCCTAAAGTTTGAGAATCAAGAATCAAGCTTAGTTCTCTTGCTGGCAGTGCTGTAGGTACCTATCTAGGATACTGTTAATATCCATTACAATAACTGTCTGTGCTAGAAATTATTAAAATACCAATGTCAGCCTGCTTAAGTAATATCCTATGCAAACCACAAATGATACCAAGTAGGTGGAATGGGTCAGCTTGATAAGCTCTCATGTTTTTTTAATAAAAATGGCCATATGTAGCTGGGGGAGATGGAAATGGAGCATGCACAAGCTTCTGAAGATAGAGGATACAATATTTTATCTCAGATCTTATTCCACCTACATGCAACCCAGGATGGTGGAGAGAAGTATGTTCGCAGCCTTTCAAGAGTAGGAGGAATGTGGCTATGCAGTACTTCGCTGGCAATTAACCCGTAAAAGAGTAACTTAAGGAGGAGGGTATTGTTAGGCTGCTGGAGTAGCAGGCAGAAGCCTGAGAAGGCTGCTGTAGCAAGGAAGAAGGAATTGTCTCCATGGAGTGAATCGGAGGAACTGGGTTAGCATCTGGGACAAAGTTTTGAGATCTTTTCATCTGCAGAGGTCAAAGGGATGTGATGGCTGTTCCTGCTGTGGAAGCTTCCTATTGGGATGTGTAACCGGATATAATGAGATAGGACTCTTCTACTTGATACTGGTGGTGTCTTCCAGAACATGTGACTCCAAATAGTGCATTAGTGCTTAGCAAATATTGTAAGCTAGAATGACAAGTCCAGGTAATTAAATATGCACTTGTTTCATAGTTGCTTTCATTGGCTGAATCAAAGTAGTATAAGTTATGTTTCTTTCAAAATGAGCTTCTAAGTGCTAAATTGTCTAAGCCATGACATGCAACTGTTCCGCATTTGTCTCTAGCTTGAGTAGCTGGTGGTGTAAAAATCTGCCTGTTAAATCCCATATGGGTTTTAACTCTGAGAAATGAGCTTCGTGATTTGTAATTCTATCGCTCTTCTAGATATTGGTGCCATAACTTCCCAGTGCTGTCAGGAAAACTTTAGGAACATGCCTAGCACTCAATTCATGCTGTAATTCTTGTGAATTAACTGGATTGTTAAAAGATAACTATTTCTTTATCTTTGTGGTGCTTCAGAATTTCAGGGTGTTTGAGTGGCTTCCATGAAAAGACCTAAAAGTGAAGTTAGTGCTAATTCAGGAATTTGAAATTCTGACTTTTTACTGAGGCTTGCTCTGCTCAGTAAGGAACTGAAGACCTCAACTCCTAATGCGTCACAGCTTCTACCTTGGATGCATTAATCCTGAACGGTGCAGGATTGCTGTATCCAGACTGCTGTATGGACTTGCATGCTTGCCAGGTTCTTGTGTCTGCTGCTTGTGGGATGGGCAAAGATCACAAACTACATCATCATTTGGTGTCAACTGTCCTTATTCGGAATGTAGTTGATAACTGAAACAGTCAAGACTTTGTCCCCTTGCCTTGGGGTGAGCAGTTGAGAAGGACTTACAGAATGTACTAGATAACACAGAAATCTAATTGTAAGCTAGAGCATGAGTAGCCCAGACCTGTTCTTCCCCTTGTCTGATTAATAGTTTCTGGTAGTGGTGTAAGGGAGGCGAACACCAACTGGCTGTAGTGATTTAGGGAGGTAATGTTTTATCCCATAAGGCCTCAAGTCAGTCCCTGCTGACGTGAACTAGAGGGAAGAACAGCCTGTAGTAGCAGGGAAGAAGTGTGGCATTGTCTTGTTGAAACCAGTGGTATCTTTCACCTTCGGTCTGTTACGAAGTGTTTGGATTGTGTTGCTCTGAGCTAGAGATGCTCTGTTCATGTTCAGTAAGTAGTGATATGTGCCGAGGAGTGAGGCTTGGGACTGCAGTGCCACACCATGCAAAGTGAGCTAGGGAGGAAGAGCAAAGCAGAAGCCTTTCTGGAATGTTAATTGAAATGGATAAGCTATTTCTGGACTCATTGATGTCCATCAAAAAGCACTGTTTTTAAAGGCTTAATTTAAAGTACAATTGCTGATTCCTAGCTTTGGTTCATATTCTGAAACACCTCTGACTCAGAATCTTAATCTAAAGTTTAGAAAGCAGCAATTGGGTTGACATGTGAATGTGACTGCAAGTTAAGCTGTTAACTGGAGGTATGCTCTGTAGGTCTTGCTGGCAGGCAACTGAACACATTGAAGTTGAAGTGGCAACTGAAGCATTGTTCCTCCTTACAGGTGTTAATGCTGAAAACAGTTGCAACAAAGTAAGCTTCGTATGATCCAGGTTGAAGTTTTTCTGAAATTTGTGTGTGTATAAGCCTGAAGCAACTAATAACATTGTAATAGTTACCATGTAGGTGGTGGAAACCTTCTGGACTCTGATAAGGGGGAGAAAAAAAACCCTTCAAACTCTCAAAAAGACTGCCTAAATAGGTGGTTCTTGCCCTTGCTTGGGAGGGTTGGATTTCAGAAGACTTGAAGCTGGATGGCCTTTGTTAACTGATATTGCAGCTAAACTTGCACAAGGTGCTGTATTGAAGTATTACCACTTCTGGAAAAGTTAATACTTTGAACAAGATTCTGGTGGAACTTAATTTTAGAGAAATTAGTCTGTTATTTTTCCTCTCAACTAGGAATGAAGTGAAAAGCTGTAAAGCAGCATTAATAGGCTGGCTTGGGGGCAGGCTGTTGTACAAGCTACCAGTCATGCTGGTAATAAAATGTGGCCTCAGTAACACATGCTGATAGATCTTAAGTAGAATTAAACCCCCTTTTTAGAGAAATTAAACAAAAATACTGAATTGCAAATACTTTAAAATACAAGTTTGCAGTTCAGTGTTAGTTGAAAGAGGACAGAACATCAAAGAACCAAGCCTTAGAGAAGTACTATAGGTGAAAAGCAAAGCAAGTTGTCTTTTGCCTTGCTCAGCATATCTCACTGTCATTTTCGGTGTTCATTGTGATGGACTGACTAGCCACAATGAAAATGAAGTTGAGTATGCTGCTGATGGCTTTCATCTGAGATGATCTAGCTGATGCTTTTACTGACTTTTGTGATACCAGTTCTTCATCAGATTATTCTCCAGTGTGTGAATAGCATGGTGGTAGTCATCCTCAGGGCTTTTAGCTATTATGTATCTTGTGAAGCATTAGAATTAGTGGTAGCTGTGAAGCCTGAGTTTAGCTTGGGAAATTATTCTGTCACCTATAGTCCCTGGCTACTTAGGAAGAGCTGGGCTTTTGAAAGGGCAGTCAGAACAGACCACCCACCCTGATGGGGTGTGTTCTTTATAGTGAGAGCTGTAACACAGTATGTTCAAATGTTTGAACTTCTGAGACTAGATGGCAAGGCAGGCTGCCATGAGCCTCTGAACTTTGAGAAGATGGCCTAGAAGACAGTGAATATCCATATAGGAAAGATCTGTGTTTTGATACTCAAGCTTCAATATTTAACTGTCTCTTTCCTTCCTGTTGTGTATGTTGATCTCAAGCTGTATGTTCTGTGCTCCCCTCCGTTTGATTTTAGTCCAATTTCTGCTGCATTTTCTGCAGAGTGACAGTTTCCACAGGGTTGGGTAGGGCTTCTCCACAGAATCTCCTCTAGTGTGGTGGCTGGTATGTACTTCTGGGGAGGATAAGTGGAAGCCTTCAGTGTGAGGAGAGCTAGAAAGCTCCTCATGGGCAGGAACATGAATGTCAAAGCTCTTATAGTACTGTCTTTTTTTATCTTCTGGCAGAGCTTTCAAATAAGAAACTGTGATAGCATCTTAACTTGGTTGCAAGAAGAATCAATTTAAATGTGCTTTTCTGCTTGCTGGTTTGGGTCCCTGAGAAGGCTTGGGCTGATCAGCATACCTATTGGATCCCATGAGGTAGAAGCAGGATTTAGGTACTTGGTTTCTTGAGCTGGGGCAATCTGCAGGTGCATGGATCTACAGCTGCAGGCACCTAGTAGACTCAAGGCTGAACATACTTGGGGACTGTTGGATATCTTGGGGTTTTTTTTGTCTTGGTTTAATTTCAGAACTAAAGTTATTCTTTACTGGAACTATCTCTAGCAGATACACAGGATCTACCTTCTCAGGTCCTCCTTTGTTTAGCTCTTAACTGGGAAAAGAATTGGAAAAGACTTTCACTATAATCTCAGCTTCTTGCTTTTCAAGGAGACAACATTGTCAAATGTTGTGCTTCTCCCGTGCTGTGAGTATACGATCCCCATGGATAAGAATTCTACCGAAGGCTCTCATGTTTGTGGTCTTTCTTACCCTATTTTAAGAGTGTGGAAAGATTTTCATCAGGGAAGACCAGTGAAAAGCTATACATCATGCTTTAACTGAGATTTCTGGAAACAAAATAGCTTGAAATAGGGATCTTCAGCTAGGGTGCCTGTCTGTATGATAAGGTCTCGTGTTTATGCAGGTCTAATAGTCTCTTTAAGTATTTTTGACTGTTCTTGTACTCTACAAGGTTTAGTTCCTAGAATACATCGTCAGTATGGGGAGGAAGCAATGCACTTCAAGTTGAATTTGTGGAGGAAGACTGCTGCATTGCCGTAAATAAGTTTTTGTAGTTTTTCTTTCCAATACCAGAGATTTATGCACTGGTATAGACATTATTTATAGAAACACTGCTACAACAGTTTTCTGTTGCCCTTTTGTGGGCCTCATTTGCTTCTCCAACTTTGGGACTGGAAACTAGGGTTATAATCAAAGCATTAATTCTGCAGTGTTACCTGAAAGGACAGAGCTTCAGGAAGAAGTAAAAATAGTTGCTCTTTCCCTATGCCTTTAAAAGAAGGTTTTGACTCCTATATTGACTGGGAAAGGGCAGGCTCTTGACAGAATGAGACTGTTTTCTCTAGTGCTGCTTTCTCCAATTGTGGAAGTGCCTGGGGGAAACTGCTCCCAGCCACCTGTGTCAGGAGAGGACAGAAATGTCTGTCTGCATGCTGAAAGGTGTAGGTGGAAATCGTGTCTGTGAAGACAAGATGCACTTGGTTGGCTTTCTAACTACCCTGGGAGAGTGAAGCAAAGGCAGGACTTGCCTGCAGGGCATGTTGCATTTGCTATCTCCCCAGCTCACCCCTGTGAGCAGCCTTTTATGTAGGGGTGATGTGGATCATAAGCCTTCCAAGTCCTGTGAGTATGACTTTTCAGTTTCTCTGTGGTTTGACTGTTCTGTGCAAGTAGGATTTTTCTGGGGGGGTTGCTGTGCAGCTGGTGGCAGGATTTCAGAAAACAGATGGAAAATCAGATCTTCCCTTGAGTCTTTATCGTGTAGAGTTTAGCACCTCATAGGTCAAGGGTAGACTACTAGAGTTTTGATTTCAGTTATTTAGTTGCTAGAAATTGTAGTTGAAAATAATGAGGAGTTGAGTGAGTGCAAAGGCTGAATTAAAGAAATGATAACAAAGACTGAGTACCCAGGGAGATTAGGAGCAATTTATCTGCACCTACTGTAACACTGGAATGGTTTACGACTGTAGAGTCTTAATACCTTTCACATCTTAAAGTAGATGTTACATGGGTAAGATAACTTCCAGTACTTCTGAAGTGAAGCCTTGATCTTGTTGTACAGAAGGTGTTAGAATGATCCGGTCTAGTAGTTGGTCTAGTATTAAGCTCTGGATTACCACTCTTACGCTATCACTACATACTTTCAAAATGTTTAAGTCCTAAGCTGCTCGTGGAAGTGGTTGCAGCTAGGTTTGGGATTGGTAGAAAATGTTTCCCTGGAATTTCGTATCTGGTAGTTAGAAGGGGACCAGCAGCCTCATTCTCCTTGTTTTCTCTGCAAGTAGATCAGGAAAAGGAGTAAGCTAGTTGCTGTGGCTGTCTGATTTCATCTCTTGTAGCTGTAATTGACCTAAATGTGTACCTGTGAAAGCTTTACTTACTGCATTGCTATCTGTAAGCTTGTAATTGCTATCATTGAAACTTAAACCTGAGATAAAATGAGATGCTGTGAAGTTCTGTTTGTAATTATACTGTTTGTTGCATCCTTGATAGGGTGCTTGCTGTAAGACCTTTTCAGACCTCGTTCTGGATTTGTTGCAGCTGAGAACTGTCCTCAGTTTTACTTGCCTGCAGCCTTCAGTGTCTTCTGACTTTCAAAAATACTGTTATCAAAGCTGACTTTTACTGTTCTGTTGGTTGTCTGTAAGTTCAGCCTTTTAAAATACTTGCCTATCTCCTGACAAAGAACAGATGAGCCAAAATGAGAGGCTATGAGAAGAAAACTCACCTGCCATATTGCAGGACAGCTTTGCTTGAAAATTAATGCGAGGATATTACTCTATCCACTCTGCAATTGAAGTTTGCTGTGACCTGACTAGAGTAGAAACACCTTTTGTAAGTGTTGTGAGCTGATAGCTTTGATTTTATTGTTCTATTTGAGTTTTCCTGAATTTTTTTCACTTCTGAGAACAAATATGTTAGTGTAATGTAGGCATTGTTGAACTTTTGATCCAAGAAACCTGACCAAAATTTCTAAGCAGGTTGCATTTCTAGGTTATTTTGATGATTTTTCCTTTAATAAAAGGAAGCTGAAAGCAAGTGAAGTGTACTTAATGTAAACTTGCAAGCTTATTGCCTCTGCCTGCAGACCTTTTACTTCTTTCCATCTAAGCACTGTGCATGTTTTTTTTAGGAGTGGATAAGCTTTTCATCAAATTAATGACTAATCTTTATCAAACTAGTATTCATCTTTACAATTAAGCATTCCTGTTCTTCAATTGTATGGTGATTGGTGGACATACTAGTCATGAGTACATTTGAGAATTCAGATTCTTAATTTTCTCTCACTGCTGGTAGCAGGAATTTGCTGTGAACAGGGCATTATATTCTGGTTGGATACCCATTATAATTAAATTATCATCTTTGTCTATGTTCAGTGAACCTTTCTTTGAGTAACTTCCAAAAGAATGCACCTTTTTGCACTTTGGGAAAATCTGAATTCTCTAAGGAAAAAGGAGGAAGATGGAACAAGTGAAATATTTTGAGGTCTGCTAGGCTTTCCTTGTAGGTTTGGCTAATGGATTATGGTCAAGGCATAGTTGTTTTCTAATACAGAATACAATAGCTTGCTTGTTTTCTTTTACTCTGGACTGGAATCTCTTAATCCCTTCAGACTCAAGCATGAGTATCACATGATTTGGAGGTGTTTGGTTAGTGTACTTCACTGGTGCAGAGCATCCCTGTACATAACAGATGAGTAAATTGGGACTGCAGAGAGAAATCGCATGGAAATTTTCAGTTTTGGAGCTCCATGTCTTAAGTGTTTAATATTTTGTTGCTGGGTCATGTTCTGGCAAAACCAAGGGGAAGCATCTGGTCAGTTAGACTTCTAAGTAAGGAGATCAGATTTCTGCCCTAACCTCCTAGTTCATGATAAAAAGGACCACAACCTCAATATACCAATAGTATACTGATATGGTCAGTATACTTCCAGATGCTCAAACCATGTATTAGGGTATTTATATGGAAACTTCCTTGCGGGAGAACTGTGGTGGTACAGCTAATCATGAGGAGTCCTTTCAGAATCTCACCATATGGGACATCAGTGGGTATATAGCAGTATAAGTAATACTCATAAACCCTTTTTAAAGTAAAAGAATAAATGTTCATTAACAGATAACTTCAGAAAATAGTAGATTCCTGGATAGCTGCATAATGGTACCAACATGCCTGGTCACTGTCATGTTGCTTCCCCCCCTCAGTTCTGCAGGCTTTAGTAGCTGGAACCAAAATGTCTTCCACATGTCAAACTGGAATTTTAGCATTTAAATGACAGGATGAATGCTGATACTTGATGAGGGTAACTGCTAAACACTGATCTAGTGAGAAGACTAGACAAGATGAGTATGTTGTTGGGGTTTTCTGAAATAGAATAAGATTCCCTAAAATGCTGAAATATGGTAATGAACTGAGGATGGTAAAAAACCTCCAGTGATTTAGAAGATGATGATCTTGACTCCTGGTGCTGCTTTTGCAGAATTTGGTATGTTAAGCAGAAGATCACTGTTGCTTTGCTTGGAGTAGCTTCAGTAACTGATTCTACCAGCAGCTGAAGCCTGCTTCTTCCCAAGCTGTTTCACTTGCATTGAAAGAAATGCAAAAATAATTGGGGAGCTCTAATTGTGGTGGCTCTATACTTAGCTCGTTACTACAGGCAAATTATCTTTTGCTTCTCAAGTGTTGACTGGTAGGCTGGTTTAAGAGCTGTCTAGCTTTCAATTGCTAGGTCATTCTAACTCCTCTGCAATATTTTTATTGCATAGGTACTTCTTCCTGTAAACTCTTGAAAGGCTAGTGATAACCTAACAAACAGTGGAAGGGTCTAAGGATGAGAATTCTTTAGTAATTCACTAGAGAAAAAATCAATGCCAAATCTGCTGTTGTAATCAGCTTGGAGTAGGAAGCAATTTTGAAACCTGCTTGATATGATGCTCACCTGCAAAGGGTGGTTAGGTTCATTACTGTCACTGCACTGGCTGATGCCTGAACTGGGTGGGTGTGGTGTTCATGTGGAGGAGTCAGCCTGGAGAGTTGTGGACAAAGGCTGAAAGGATTTTGCTTGATTTGGCAAGTCTAAGATTGGTGTAACAAGGACAATAAGAGCTATTTCTTGCTTTCATTTTTTAAGACTATTTTTTAAATAAGCTGTTTGTATAAGGTACAAGTTTAGGTGCTCCTTTCCTTTCTGAGGGTCACACCCAGAGAGCAGTCCTATTAAAATTAATAGTGCTATTGCATCATTCCTTAGACCGCCATGTTCTCATTCAGCACTAAGGTATGAAGACTTTTCCACTTGCATAAGTCAACTTGATTTGTTCTGGTTGGAAGGAAGCAGTTTGGTAGCTCACTGAAGAGTAAGTTGCATGCTGCTGTGCCCTGTGGCTTATTTTCCTAAACATTATTATTTCAAGTTATTGTCCAGCTTTCTTAAATGTGTCTTAGCAGTATGTACAACTGCCTGAGACTGGACCAGTACTCACACAGAGGTAGTGATTATCTGGCTAGCCCTTGCTGAATGCAGTTCCTTTACTGCTTCTAGCATACTTCTTGCTCCTAGACACAAATTTGGCATTCAAATTAAAGACCTAGTAAGGCTAAGCCCCATGTACTGGAATGTATTTCAAGAGCCCCAAAATTGCAATATGGTTTAATCTACCTCATCTCCTTTCAATTTCTAAGTATTTATAACTGTTACTGTTTTTTCTGGTTCTTCCAACAAAATTCAGTTTTTAGCCTTATCGTAAATACTTGCTACCATGTGTCAATCCCAGCAGACAAAGTAGTGTACTGGTTAAGAAACACTTTTTCTAAAAATTTACTGCAGATCCCGTAACATTTGTTAGTCAGCTAAACTGGCTTCACTTATCAAAGGCAAGGAGTGATAAGTTAAAACATGCCTTGTCAAAAGAAGTTGATCTTAAGTGACTTGTATCATGAAAAGGGCAAGAAGGGACTTACGTTTTTTTGTGCAAGAATTACCATATTAGCAGGTGGGCTGGGGAGAATCTGGTTAAGCTTACAGTTTAAAGAAAGGCCTAATGCCAAAAAACCCTCCAAAAACTAATTTATGGGCTTAAACTCCACAGTTCTTATACTGACTCTTGCCAAGACAATTAAAGAATTCCTATAGCTAGTTTGAATTTCCAGGCTGGGTTTGGAGCATGATAGTTGCTTCTGCAGGTGCAGAGAACACTCAAGTCTGTTCAGGTAGGTTGGTGAGTCTTGGTGGTTTTATTGCTGGAAAGATTTTTAGGAGTCTGAAGATGTTGCTGTGAAGCACATTTGTGGTGCAGTTGCAGATGTAGCCAGCTGGGTTTTTTTACTGCTTGTAAAAAGTCAGCTTTTGAACTTTCATGAATTGATGAACAGTAAACTTTAAACCGGTGGTGTAGCACCAGTTTTCTAGAACTTCAAGCCTCCTGTTTGACTTGGGAAAATGTGGGAGGAAAAAATAGGATCCCTGTGTGGGATTGGTGTTCTTAAGATCTGCTTAACTATTTGTAGCTAGCTAAAATGCAAAAGGTGAAGGAATACCCTAGGGCCAATTCAGAGAAGGCTTGTTCAGCTGAATGAAGATCAATTGTGGTAAAACAACTCAGTGCATCCATCATCTTTGCAAAAGAAGACACAATCACCACCATATTTCAATAGCAATTAGTCAGGTTTTGCCATTGTATTCTCCCCTAGGTGACTTTATGCTAAGTATTGTTGAAAGACTTGACTTAGCAGAGTTTGTACATGTTGAAACAAATACAATGGCTTGAAACTTGTCTGAAGAATCTGCTGCTTGTTAGCTGACTTCTGAAGAGCCGCTTTACCTGTAACCCTTCAAAAGCAATGCTGATGACTTGGTTGCTTTGATTTTTTTAATAATGCTTTAAACAGAACTCATAAAGAGTTTAAACAACATATGGATAGTTTATTGCATATAAGAACGTGGAAGAGAAAGTTGTGAATATTTGTGAAGCTGGGAATCCATAGATCGTGCTGTGTGAGTGACAGGTCAGCCTCTACACGGAATTCAGAGCATCTTTGCCATGTTGTAAAAAGCTTGTTGCCTGGTGCTGATCTGTTCCTCCTATATAGAGCTTTTTGTAACCTTTAAACTCTTAAGTATAGAACAGGAATTTATCCTGTTAAAACCTGCATTTGTTTAAAGAGTTAGCTCTTATTCACCTATGTCCTACATCTCTAGATCTCAGTTATTTAAATACCAAGGTGTGTGTCACTCTAAACTTACTGGGTAGGTAAGTTTTTCCTTTAACAGAAAGAAGTAAATGTGACCTGTAGCGAAAAAACAGCTGTGCCTATCTTGTTACACCTTTTTCATTCTTCAGCTTTATGTATAGCGTTGAACTTCTAAATTAGGATTTAAGAGTTGGTCTGCTGGTGAGTTTCTGTCTGTGAAATCCTGGAGATCTGTCCAAGTACTTCTGAGATGAAGAGTGTTTAACTTTAGCTTTGTCTTGGAAGTGATGTATTTTATGTTGTATCTGATGCCAATTTTACAGGCTTTCTTTTGGGGGAAGAATGGGGAAAAGTCCTTACTAATGTCTCATCTAAACAAAATAGGCTGGGTGAATAATATAACATATACTGGGTATATGGAATATCTTAAAAATGAAGCGTTTGATGAAGTAGGTTGAATGGTAGGGTCTGAAGGCTTCAATTCTGAAGCAAGGAATAAGTCTTCTAATTTGTCTAGTTGGGTTTGCCCTACTTTCAAGCCTCACTGAATTTTCAAAAGGAGTAGCAGCAGATTTTTTTGTGTAAAACAGTAGGCTTGAATTATATCAGTTCTTATTATTTTGAGGTAGCTTGGTGTAAAGTTTTTTGCAGAAATGTTGCTCGTACTGAGCTGGTGGAATGGGAGTTAAGGTAAGTTCATCACAAGTCAAATGTGGTTCTTTCTCTTCTAGTATTTTAACTCCTTGTCACAAGTGACACTGTTCCTTGCAGCCAGATTTGACGTTGAAATCGGCAACTTAACCTTTGATTCGGTGTTGCGTCAGCCCATTGCATCTTCTGAGTTTAACTTGCGGTCTTAGTGCCATGTTCAGCGTGACTGGACTGATATACTCTGAAGGGGGATTTTTTAATACAGTGCTTCTAGACCGGGGGTGCTGCAAGTAAAGCATTTAACAAATGCTTCTGCAGTGCTTTTTGCTTCTGTAGGTAAAATGGTCCCTATCCTAAAGTTGCTGGCTTACAACAGCCTTGACTAGGTAGAGTCCTGCTAGTGTGCTGTAGTCTGGGATACGTACAGAGTAATAGGGCTGCTTTGTGGATCACGCAACTCTGGAGCTAAGGATACTGTCTGCCTTGAGGCACTGGGCTGTTGGGCTGAACTTCTGGTACAGGAATGCCTAAATGCTGAAAGGGTAGCCATTACTACTGGTTTCAAATTATCCCTCAAAAATGCAGCTCCTGAAAGTGTTCTGTATCCCAGTCAAACTGAGTTTGAAAGTGTCACTTGCAGAATGTGCAGCTCCTAGGGGTTTGCCTCTGCTGCTGTCTGGCACTGGGTTGTATAGCTGTGGTGCTACTTGAGTTGTACTAGAGATTTATGTAGGAAGTGGAAGCAGATGCATTCCTTTTTCTCAGAACTATTTTATTGATTGTTAACTGAAACAGTTGAATTGTTGGTTTCTGTTTAGTATTTGTGGTGAGATTTGATATGTTACTTGATAAATGCTCATGTGTTTTCCACAGATAGAATGTGCTTAGTCCTTGTGGGTTATGGAGTAGTGGGTTATTGGATTTGTGGATGTTAAGGTGGCTATGTGTTTCAGTAGTGAGAACTAATGCACTAAAACTTCATACTGGAAAGTTATTCAGTAACTCTTGTTTTTGTCACTGAGCTGCAAAAAACAATGCTGGTGAACTTAACAAGGTTAAATGAAAAAGGTACAAAACACAGATGTATGTATTTCAGAGCATGTCCCTAGAGGTAATAAAGCCTTAATTTGTAACTGTACTCAAGCAGATATTCCTCCTGGCTCTAACAAGACTAAGCATTTTGTTATTCATGTTGTTTAATACTTATACAGTTAGGACCCCTAGCTCTTATTTCTGAGGCTTTATTTTATCTTGACTGTAAGCAAAATGATTACCTGTCTGCTTACTGTAATGCTGAAAAGTCATGATTTGCTTCGAACTTCTTACAAGAAAAATAGAACATATGCATTGCTGTGTTTGCTCTGGTGTAAGTTACTTCAGAGTATTGGCAGATCATTTCCATGAGTTCATGTGTCAGTCTGGGAGGCAGAAGCTAGTCTGCTAGCACATTTAATCTATTTTTGATTTGTCAAGATCTCAAAGGTGGAAACAAAAAGCACTTTGTCCTGGCTATTTGTGGGAAGACTGACACTTGAATCACTTTCTAGTTGTCTATTCACTTATTTTCTTAGCATGCTGCTCTTGCTGAGTGAAGCGTGTTGTTTTGTAGAAGTCACTTCTGTTGTCTTAGTTCAAAGGCTTTCATGCCTAGGTTGAACATCTCATAGGGGCAATTTCAAATGAGGTACTTGTTTGAACAGCTCCAAGTTCAACCTTGTCAGCATAAGTCAGTGAAACCTGTCTGCCAATTGGTAGCCCTTTTGTAAAATAAGGCTGTGCCAGGGCTGAATGTTACTGCTGCCTTCCATCAGATCCTTGATGCTGTGTCTTCTTTCCCTCAGTTGAATGAGAGAAGGAGAGTATGACTGAAGGTACTTTTTGGTCAGTGCAGAACAAGCTCTAGAGAACCACTATCTCTGGGGTTTTGGTGGACTCTCCAGAGAATCATTCATGCTTATTTATGCTTTATTGCTGAGAGGATCAGAGTCTGACAGAATATCCTGGAAATATTGCATCCAGTTTCTAGTTCTTTCTTTTATATATTATGATAAACCTTTTTTCATTGCTAATCCCAAGTGTCTAGATACAGTAAAAAGCCTGAGTCTTTACCTTGCTGTATAATTTCCTTGTGGCCATTTTCTGAAGCCCTAATCATCAGGGCTTTAAATTTCTCATGCATATTATAGCCATGTGAGAATTTCCCTGATACTTGCAGGTGATCATGAAGTATTCAGTTTAAGTAGTTGAGCTTTGCTTCCTACTGTTTGTTTCGTTATTTCATGCTTTCAGGCTTCTGTTTGTATTTACTTTAGTTAACCAATAATAATTAACTCAAAGCATTGAACTGACTGAGTTATATTGGGAGAACAAACCAATAACCATAATGCAATAAGCATTATTGCAACTTCCTGGTAATGAAAATTCCAGTAGTGGAATACTTGATTTAATTTTTAAGCTTTGAGAAAATAGTGGTGGTGATAGAACAACTTTATAACTGACTCACTTAAGCAGCTACTTAATGCTAGCAAAAAGCTTGGGGTGTGTAGGAAGAATAATTGTAGTGGCTTTACAGCTGTTGAGGATAACAGCTGTTTGTTACGTTAATATAGGGAATGTCTGGTGAGCTGCTTGTTCTTCACATTTGATCACCAAAGAATGTGGTGTGCAGGTATGTTTAATTACTGATGTTTCCATAGACAGTCTGGATGACATTGTTTACTTCCTTCTAGTGATTCTGTCTAGATGTATTTAAGCTGGAAACTGCAGAGTTAAGGACACTTGGATATTGCTGTCCTGTCCTCCCACCAAACCACACAGTTGAATTAAGGATGTGTTTGTCTCCTGAAGTGGGTGTCCAAAATAAGCAAGAACTGCTCACTAAGTGGTAGAATGTGGGCCTTTTTAAAAAGAGACAAGGTCAGACACGAAATCTGGCTTTAGGTGAGAAGAATCTTAACTTCAGGTCTCTAGGGCAGTTTTTGTGTATGGCTGGTGTGGATGTGGCACTAAGGATGCTTCTAGAAAAGATTAATCTCTTGTGGATGCACATGGCTTTGGTGGTTTTCTTGGCATGAAAACTTGGTTAACCAACACTGCTGTAGAAATAGTAGAGATACAGCCTCTTAAGACCCCACCGAAAAGCTCTGAAGAACTTTGATGTCATGATGTCTTGTGTAAGGACAGCTCTGACTCAGTGGGGAATGTAAGCATGTGATTAAACTTAAAGCAGTATCACTGTACAAGTCAGAATTATTAAGGCTTCCAGCCTCACAAGTCAGGGCATCAGTTCTATCCCATTACTCTCTTAAATTGCATACCATCTCAAAAACTTGTTTCTTACCTCACTCTGCACTATTGTGCTTACCTTTAGGCACTGATTTCCAGCTCTGTAGGCTGAAGCACAGCTGTATGCTCTGCTGATCAGCTGCTAGGTGAATGGGCACTAGCTGCTGGGTAAGCATGTCAAGAATTTTGGCTTGGCAGTAAGTGCCTGTGTGGAGATGATGACTCAAAGGCTCAGGCAGTGCCTGCACACAGATGCTCTTCACATGTGGGGAGATGCTGTCCACTGACAGAGCTGGGTGTTGATGCTGTTCCAGCCCAGTTCAGAACCTTCTGGTGTAATAGAAACTTGCCCAAAGCCAACTTTTGATAGTTTATCTTACTGAATTTTCTATCAATTTTACAGCTACAATACTAATCCCATGGCAGTATCTTAAACATAGGCATTTTGAGCAATTATTGAAGAATTCAACATGAATGCTTATAGAACAATAGTGGGGTTAGAGTCTAGGATACCTTAATGGCATTATGGAAGCTAGCTATTGTATTAACAGAACCATTCTAAATATATTTCAGCATTGCATTCTTGACGGAGTAATTTGTGATGCTAGGACTTAAATATGAATACATCTTACATGTGCATACTCATGTGAGAATGACAGAACAGCACACGCTAGGCTTGAAGATAGTGTTTCTTTCAATATGGTTTAGAGTATGGTACAATTATCCTTTGCTTTGATGTATTACTCAAACTCAGTAAGGCGTGGCTGTTCAGAAGTGACTGCAAGCTGCAGGTTATGGGAAAGTCCGACTCCTTCAAAAGAGACTGCATCTCAGTTTCTGCAGTCCATGTAGAAAAAACCATTTGCAAAGCTTGCGTTGGGCTCTTTCATTGGGTATGACATGTCAGGAAGACAGTTCTGTTTTTCCATCTGCATGAGAAGTCCATCTTCTAGCTTTGGTTTCCCAGGCTTTCTGGTTTTTTCCTCTTAGGTTTTTAGCTTGCTTGTGTACTAGTTTATTCCTCATCAGTCAAGCTGTTAGAGGGGAATACCTGGTAAGTAGTACTTGCAAGCTTCTGTAATGGATTGGTATGAACTGTTCAAATGTCTGCTGCTTGTCTCTGAGCTTGCTTCTGACTGCATAATTTAAAGGCAATACAGGGAGGTTTTGGATGGGAAGGGACATGTATCCCAGGAGTCCAGCTATCTGAAGGGCACTGCCTAGCATAGCTGTCCTGATATCAGTGAGGATGGACTTTTCATGGTTATGAAATCAGTAAAATATCATCTCTCTAAACATGGTCTTAAATTGCCTGGTCTCCTTGGCAGAGCTAGACAGTCTTTTAAATATATGAACTCTTCAGGCAATCTAAAGCTGGGGGGTTTTTTTTGTTGCAGGCAAATGTCTTGATGACCTGAAGGAGGACTTTGGTAGGCTGAGGAAGTCTTTCTTGCAGTTGTCCTCCATCCTACCTGTACTAGCAGGAGATGGGTGTGTTTTTCACAGGGGAGTGAACATCTACTTGAAGTCATAAGGCATCAGGATCTATAGTGAAAAGCATTAGTTTAACTGAAAGTGCAAGTGAGGTAGCCTTGAATACCAGAAGATAGGATTGCCAATGACTGAAGGATCTATACCTCGCTTCACACTTCCCTTTAAAAGTGTCTAGGGTTTCTGATGGAGTTCAATAATCAGGTTGACTTAGGTAGTACCAGAGACAGGTGGTAACTTGGAGTGGGGTTGAGACCGTAAAAATGGAGATGAGGCAGGAGGAGAATGTGAAGAGCTGACATGCTATTACTGCATTGATTTCCATACCTGTGCAAGGCTTATACATTAAATGTCCACCGTTTAAAAACCTCCTGCTCCTGTCCTCCATTCTTTGGAAGCAAAATGACAGGCTTCAGTTCCTCATTTTGCTTTAATTGTTCCTAAGGCTGCTATCAGGGTAGCTTTGCTTCATGCTCTGGCAGTCTTACTTGAGCTGTCAGTGCAGTCTGCAAGCCTTTCACTGTGAACACCACTGGTGTAGCAGTTGATTGAGCAGTGGAAGCCTGAGTAAGTATCACTGGCTGGTTCTCAAGTCTGACATCATATCCAAGAATTAGATGGTTCTCTTTCACCATGGGGATAATGAAATAATTCCTACTGTGTTATTCATTAACTCACATTTCATTCAATGGCTCCTAAGAGGGTAATGAGTATGTTAGAGGTGAACTTGCATAAGACTTCTGACATCCTTTTGATAAGATAAACAAGAGTTAAAGCCATGGCAGGTGAAGTTTAAGCATGGCAGTGATGCCTTGCTGAGGCAGGTGGCATGTGGTGTGTTACACATACTGACTTTAAAACTAATTTAATGGCTTTTTCTTTAATGGTTTAAAGAGAATAGCCTGCTTCTAAAGCTGCTGCAGAAATAACTAGTGCCCAAAGCCAGATGAAGGTCTTCCTTAGTGTGGAGGCTGCATCATATTGAATGGCTGTACAGAAAGGTGATGTTCAGCTCAGCATTGCAGTGCTTCAGGGCAGGTGTGGGAGCCCAACAAATAAACTGGGGAACCTGCAACAAAAGCATATGGAGGGAAAAGCATCTTGAAGGACAACTGCTTCTGATTTGCATAAAATAATTTGGTACAAGAGCCTGTTGAACCTTGTTGGGTTTCTAGTTTTAGCATTAATGTAGCTTGAGCATGTGTAAAATTTGAATATCCCTTAAATGTTAGTGTCAGGCACGCTTCCCCCTCATGTACACAGTTTTGTCAGCTTAAACTGCCATATGCTACTCCAAGAAAACTTTAAAGGGGAGAAAGATTACCTAACTTGCTAAGGGATTTTCACTAACATTATGTTGAAAATAATAAAACTGGACAACTCTACCCCTACCTTTAGGGCTGACCATTTTAAAGGAGGCTATGGGAATTGGATATATTGACTCATTTTGGCTCTCGTGTGAGTCCTTGATGACCTGGGCTTCCTGATAAATATGGCTGTGGCTGTTGATGAAGCTACCGTACCAAATGTGAGTACTGTTCTATTTTGAAGGCTTGCCAGGGAGTTCATCTCCCTCCAGAAGAGATTTATCAGTGCTGTGCAATTGAGCCAATAAACTAATATAATCAGATTAAGCTGTTTGTGGGAGGAATGATTACTGGATATTCAGATGCCTAACATCTGATAGTCTGATCTTCTGACTGTTGCTGTGCACTGGCATCAGTAGTTCATCCCCACATGTAATAACTGAGATCATTTTAAGCAGAGGCTGCAGTAGCCTTGGACACCTGAAGAAATCCAGAGCTTCCAGGTGGTCCAATAAGATCTTAAACTACCTGGTGTTTGTAGAAGCACTGGGGTGAGGGAATAGTGACCTTATCTGGGAAGAAGTTCTGGGTGGTGGTCTGGTGACTCAGGTGACTGCCATCCTGGAGAACTAGATGTGTCCCTGCCCTGTTGTGGATTGTGGTGCTGGCTAGTAAGTTACTGGAGACTTTTACAGGTGTGTGTAGATTTACAGTTTTGGTGTTAATACACAACTCCAGGCCTAAGTGCTCATCTCTGCAGCTGGGACCCACAGCTAGTGGAGTTGTATTTCCCAAATACAGAGCAGAATACTATGAAAATTGGGAGTATTTGAAGAACTAGAATTTAGACATCTGTTCTGGGTACCAAAGCTAGAAGATCCTTCTGATGCCTTGAACTCTTAGTTTTTCAACCTGTTAAAAATACGTTGCTACCACTTAACCATATGGGACAGTGTGAAAATTGTGGTAAGCACTGTGGATCTCTAACAGAAGAGGTGCTATAAAATGAGCAGTGTAGGAAAGATTGACTTGATTCAGAACTCCGCACTGACTACAAGGTTTAATAAAAATGAGTAGAATGAAGAGTTCTGGGTTCAGGGAGTATTGTCCACCTAGTTCACTGAGTGAGGGTGCGGGTTTATGGGAAGGAAAGAATGGAGAAGGGAATTAGGGATCATACATACTCCAAGAGAAGCTGAACTAAAGCTTCACAGGTGATCATAGTGCTTACATTTCCCAATGTGCAATTCTTCACTCCATGCTTTTTATATATAGACATTTTAAGATGCAATTACAAGTTGATTTCCATGGCATGTATAAGTAGTGGAAATATCCAGTGTGTCCTTAAAACATGGGTCTCAGGCTGTCAGCTTTGCCTCTCTTGTTTACTTTATTGTGCAGCTATGTGTAACAACCTAGTCAAAAAATCCATCACCAAAGTGTGCCTGCCCTGTCAAGGATCTCTTCCCTTACAGCCGCATTTACACACCAGTGCTCTGACTTCTTGAGCTGTTGTATGTGAAGTAGTAAAATGCCAAAACAGGCCATTGTTTCTTACCTGTTCTTGGAAGGACTGTTTTTCAGCACCTATGGTAATAGTAACTGGAAAAAAATATCTTCAGTTCATGTCAAGCTTTAAGTTGTTCAGACTGAATGTAGAAGTTTGGCTGCAGCTGCTGGTTTGTGGATGTCATTGGTTATTCTGGAAGCCTCTACCATCAGGAAGACTTTCAAAACAGTTCTGTCAGCTGGACCCGAAACTGATGCAGAAATGTTTTATTTCCAAGCTAATGACACAGATGTGGTACTTTTAATAAAACATGCATACCTTGGATCCTTGTACTTGGTTGACAGACTAATTTAAGCTTGCCAAGTAAGCTTTCTTACATAAAGATGTAATCTTTCATCTAGGAAAGGAGTTTGGCTATTTTTTGGCATTGAATCTAGATGTGCAAAACTATGCAAGCTCTTTCAGAAATACAAGGCCTGAATACTGAGGTTGCTCCTACAGAGGGCTGTTACTTATCTAAATTACAAATGCTTTTTCATCCCAGCTCTGAGCATTTGCTTCTAGATTGGTCTTTGCATGTAGATTTGTGTTTACATGAACTGCATAACCTCTTGAAATAAAGGCTTACAATAAAAGTGAGGTAGACTTAAGTATTCTGAACATTGTTGTTATCCTTGCCGTTTTCCCTGGTTTTGATCAGTGTGAAGGCTTCCTTTGCCTTTGAGTATTATTCTGAACTTGGTTTAAGATTTTAACCTTAATATTGGAACATGTTGTCCAGGAAGAATATACTTGGTGATATTCAAACCTTGGCTGGACAAGTTTTTTTGGGCAACTTGATCTCATTGGAACTGTGTCAAGTAGGGGCTTGGACTAACTGATGTTCATATGTCCCATTCAACCCAAATGGTTTTGAATTTGTTTGCATCTGTATCTATCCTGGTTCTTTATACTTTCCTGTTTGGACTAAAGGGGCAGAAGTAACTTTTCTTTTTGCTTTTTTTGTAATTGAATATTGAATCTTGTTCTGTGACTCTTAACAGCACAGAAATCTCTGGTGTTGAATTTGAGTCTCTTTCAGAAGGAAAGCTTTCTGTGAAGTTCAGTCTTCCAGGACCTGACAACAAGCTTTACTGCAGGCAGCTTTTATTTTTATAGTTATGGGAAGGAAAGAAATTCCTGCCTTTTTTTGGTTTGGACTTTGACTGAGGTTGGCACCTTGTAAGATCTTTGAGGAGATCCTTGAGTACCTGAGCAAACTGAGTTTCAGTATTGTGTTCACACATTGCCAGCAACTTCATCCTGCTTATGCATCATGAAACAAGATGTCAGTTGAGGTCAGGGGTTTTTGCCATTTAATTTCATCAGGAGCAAAGCAGTAAATTAGGACCCCAAACTCAAGTACTAAACCTCTTACTCCTCCTTATTTATGCTATAATCTACTTTTTTGCAAAAACTTTCCTGATTTACTTTTTGAATCTAAGCAAATGCAACTTGAGTATGTTATCCTCATGGGTTTAAGACGGACATCTCTGAGTTTGCATTCCATAAGTACAGACTTGGGTTTTTGCTACTAAGTCAGTTACCAGAAGGTACTTCAAGTTGAAGGATAAAGAATAAAAATAGATTAATTTAGCTAATCTTACTTAATTTTTACTGTGAAATGCTACTTCTGTGCGTTTAAGTGAAGTTTGGTATCTGCAAGTCACAGGTAAGAATTAAGTGTTAAAAATGTGTAACTTGCACTATTTTCATAGCTTGTGGACTAATGCACATGTTCTTGCATGTCCCTCTAAAATACAACTTGAAGGGCACATGCTAAATTTACCGTAAGGGTGGTTATAAATCTTTATATTTTGTTAAAGAAAGGTTAAGTCTTGCTGGCTGATAGTAATGATTCAAATGCAAAACAAAATTAAAGTGGATAACTGAAGCTTCCTGTATACTGATGTACATTTTTAAAAATCTGGGATTAAACTGTACTTAAAATGAAAATTACCTTACCTGATGCATCAATAACAGAATTAGCTGTTGAACTGCATTCACTTTTGCAGTGCCTATGGGGAAGATGTAGATGTGTTGTGTTTAGGTAACTTGCGGAAGAGCCCAAACTTTTTGTTTCTTCAAAATGATGATTTATCTCTTAATTACAGCCAAGTCTTTTAGTAAACTAGGTTTGTTTTGAGTCACACAAGGAGGGAGTGAATGTTCTTTAAAGGATAAAACTCTTCTTATCATCTTTGTATTATTAGCGTTCTTCCTTCTCAGGCTTTGTTGTATCTACTGGTATGAATGAGTTTCTCTAGGGAAAATAAGTGAGAGGCTTTAAATCAGGGATTGCCTGACTTGAATGAATCCACACTAAACCAAATTTTGGGGAAAATTGTCTTCTGGATAGTCCCATTAGAGTTCACCAGGACATAAGTGTCTATATACAGGCAAATGGATTCCTACAACAACACTAGAAACAAAGGTTGCTGTAGATCAAGGAGTGTTGAGCTGTTGTGGGAATGTATTTGCCTGTATATACAGACCCTTGGTACTATCTTGCATTTGTTATGCCTTTTTTTTAAAGGGCATTTAGTATAAAATAGGATCCTGGAGTAATACCTCTTTTTGGTAAAAACTAACAAGCTATACAGAGCTTAGTGTGGGTTGATTTAAGTGAGCAGGTAGGAAAAACAGACTTAAATCTTCATGTTCCCTAGAGAAACAGGTTCCTGTTGGTTGATCTTGGCATTGAAACAGTGATTTCAAAGGAGATATAGTTATGATATAGAATTGATTCATTTTTCCACATAAGGCAAATATCTGCTGGTATCCTTCTGAGGAAGCTTGAACATTTAGGTCAGTGGATTTTTAATTTTAAATGTAGAAGGGGGAAGGGGAGACATGGTCTGTGGCTAGTAAATATTAACTGGAGATATATCAAACCTTGTTTTACTAGCAGAGTTGCAGTCTATTGCAGAACTTAATTTCAATTCTAACTGAAATGCAGTGTTTTAATACACAAGTGCCTTAAAAACAACCACAAAACCTTCCTTGGTGCCTCTCTGAAATGCTTAAATATATTTAACTTTGGCTTCATGCTGGTTTGTTGGGGTTTTTTTTTGTTTTGGTGGGGGTTTTTTTGTTTGGTTTTTTTTTTTTTGGAAAAGCATATTCTGTTAATCAAGTAAATTCTTTCCTGGCTCTCAATGTCTGTGCAACTGCAATGTAAACTGACAAGCTTGTATACTTTCAGTGTTATGGAAGTTGTTACACAGAGAAGAGATTTTAGGGAGTTGTCATGACTGAACCCAGCCTCCCTCGGTAGTCTAGAAACATGACTTTAGAAACTGTAATTGTTCTTGCTCTTGACATGTTCAAGATTTGAAAAAGATGGTTGCATAGCATACTACCTCGGTTTAGTAGCTGGAGGGCTGCTGGACTTAAAAATAAGTAAGCTTAAAAAAATTTACATAATAGAGTCAACTGGTTCTAAAACACCACGGTTGTGCCTTTAGAGGAATACATTTTGCAGCGTGACAAAATTAACTAGTCTATTGAAGACCTCTGTACTTAATACTAGATACTTGTAATGTATGTAATTGATCTTCAAAACTAGTTACGGAAATTAAAACACATTAAGACTAGCTTCAAATTTCTTTAGGCAATCTTAAGAGCTGCAAGACTACTGTGCCTCCTGTCTCCCACAGCAAAGAAGGGCCATGTACAAATGTGGTTTAAGTCCTTGGTATTTGATTAGGCTCTCAAGTGAGATGTGGTCTTGGCTGTTCAGAGCTCCTCAACTGTAGTTCGATATGTGGATGGCTCAGTGTCTTTTTTCTGCATATGTTTGTAGGACCCTTTCAAAGACTATCTTTTATCTTTCTTTGCTTGCCTTTTATTTCAGTAGTGGAGTCCCATCTCAAGGTCTTATTTAAGTGCAACTTGCAAATGGAAAGTAGTATTTTGCCAGTTAACATTTCCTGTTTCTGAAAGTAACTGACTTTCCATGAGTGGAAAAAGATGGGAATAAACAACAGTCTTAATATTTGGAAGATACTAAAGTGAATTAATTATAGGATATTTTCTTGGTATTTGCTTGTCCTGCTTTTTCTCCTCGCTTTAGTGAACTGAATCAGCTGACCAAAGAAAGGACATCAAGTAGCAGGTTTCTTGGAGGCAGTGTGCTGGTAGTTTAGCCAAACCCGTTTGTCCCTTGTGATCTAAATACAGGAAGCCTCCTTTAATTGGGGAAGGCATCTGAGTTGTGTGTACATCTTAATACATGTAGGGAGCCAAAGCTCTTCACTGCTGTGCCTAGCTGAAGGACAATGCTAGTGTGAGTCTTTTCTCCCTCTGTAGAAAACTTGACTAGTAACAGAGCATACTGCTGGAAGTTTGGGGAAGTTGAAACTGGAAATGGATTAATGCAATAACCTGTTTGTTCTAGTCTGGAAGGGGTTAGCTGCTCAAATGTAAGGAGGACAGTAACCTGGTAAATCACGTGTCTGGCTTTAAAACTGTAACTTGCTGTCTAAATAGGAGCTAGCAGAAAATTCCTTATAGTCAAACTGCTAGTGTTTCCTTACCTAGCTCTTGCTGGTCTCCTTATCATGCACAAGCACACATGGTTTTATGTCACAATTTGACTTTTGCCTTACAGTATTTACACATATTAAGTGGCTGGTTGAACAGTGAGTGCTGTTGATGTCTTGGCAGTCTTGTGGATGATGCCTAAACAAGTACTTGGAATGTCCTCTAGAAAACGGCTGTTTATGATCCTAGAAAAGCTAGCCTGATCCTTAACTCAAACATGAAATTTAGGTGGTAAGTTCATAAAAAGGGGTCTCTTATGACTAAATAAAGCTGTCTCTCTACCTAGGTCAGCTCTTTCAATATGATTATTTGATTCAATTGTTACCAGGCTTGTTTTGCATGTACTAATAAAGAAATACCCGAACTCAGTGCTTTTCTTGTATTGAATTCACTATTTTATACTGTAAATAAGCAGGAGTACTAATGCTGTGATCAAACATACTTATCCCCTGCCATGGTTCGTTGGAAGAGACTAGCTCATCATCCCTGAGTTCATGGATGCAGGCAGAAATATTGCTGTGTGTAATACCTAAAGACAACTTCAGTTCCTGTTGGTACAACAGGATACAGTTGTATGTTTAATAGCTCTAATGCAGATCAGGGCTTTTTGAGGGTAGTTGGTATTTGAACTGTAACCTCTGCTGTTTAAACTTAGCCTGCTTAATGCTTTGAGAAATAAATATCCAAGTAGTTCAAGAGATGAGCAAGCTAATTGACTAGGTCTGTACAGAAAATGTCACTTCTGCAGGTGTTGAAGTGATTCTTAAGCTGCCTCAAATTCTCTAAATTCTAAGTGTCATGCAGTTGCTTCCAGGCTATGCTTTTATCAGAATCTGCTCTGGAAGCAAACAACATATACAACACTAGAGTAGTGGTTCTATAATTTGACTTCTTTCTGGATTAGTTTTGTCTTGCATCTAGGAGTTGGATTATGTCATGAGGGGTCTGAAATGTCAGAGTTGGTGTAAGATAAGGAAGGGGAACATTTTGTTGGGGAGTATGGGAGCAGTACCCTGTCTGATGGCTCATCATGTTTCAGGGAATGTGAATGTAGTCTATTTTAAAGCAAACCCACCTTAAGTGTCACACTAAAAAAAAGCATTTTTGGAGTGTGCCACAATTTTACCAAGGCTAGTGTTAGGCCATTTGAAATTATTAACTTTCACATTTGTATAAGGTAAGTCATTGAACACTGAGACTCTCAAATGGCTGCTTATTCCTAGATGAAGATGGTGAAGGTGGATATGCATCTTACTCAAATAGCCTCCTTGACAGAACATTTTTTTCAATGCAATTTAAGAATTAATGGATTAAAATTGTAGTCCATAATTGCATTGTGCAAGGTGTGCGATAAAAGTGATGTGTCGTTATAAGCCTTGATAACAGAAAACAGACTTTTCTGTGTCCTGCCTGTTCCTACCTGTGTAGATGATCAGTGCTATTGCTCTGAGCCTCTTGGGGGGGGGGGGGGGGCTGTGTTTCCTGTTGTGGACACCTTATAATAACTTAACCTACTTAATGCTTTGAGAAATAAATGTTTATTCATAGAGCAGGTACTTGGTATTTCAATGAAAGTTGTCTTATGACAAAAGCATTGAGTGGTATTTTGTTAGAGGTTTTAAAAGCTTTGTGCCAGACAAAGTATGGTGAAAATGAGGTCAACTTAACACACTTAGGAGCTAATAGCTGTAACTGCATGTACATGGTCCTAAAGTAGTTCAATGGGGGGAAAAAATCTCATGGGAGTGTAACTTGAAACTCCAAAGGAGTCTTCAAATCAAATTTGCTTCTTGGTTGTTCCTGTTTTCAAAACTTTCTTTTTTTTAATTACTTGTAGATCTCTTTAGTGTTGCATTGACTGTCAATAAAATAGAACATGTAAGGAGCCTGTTTTGATAGCTGCTGTGTAATGCCACTGTCATAGAACAGCAGCTGCCTCTTTCCAGTACTCATTCAGTTAACAAAGGACTGAGTTAAAGCAAAATGTTACCAGAGGGAAGGGGGATGAATAGGTATTTTGGGAGGATGAGTAAAACCTTTGAGACTTTTGATTAACAGCCTCTTATCCCTATTTGTTTGTTGCCTTCCAGAAAGGAAGAAATAGGGGAGGGAGTGTGAGTCATGGCAAATGGGCTGTAAGGACCTTAGTGGAAAAATGGGATGTATGAGGAGCAAATTATTCCCTTCCTTACTCTGTTCTGCTATTTCAAATGGAAACTTCTGCTGCCTGGTCTTGGTCCTGCTCACTTGCTTTTTCTGTTTTGTAACTTCAATCTAATATTGCCCTACTTTTCATGGCTCTTTGGTTATCTTTTGACATAATATCCCCTCCCCAGCACACTTGGTCAACTTTCTAGCTTGGAACCTACACAAGTCTACTGAGTTTCCACCAGCTCAGGCTCTGGTCAGTGTTCTGTGTCCTGTCAGCTTTCATATCTGACTACTAGATTCAGATCCCATCCTTGCAGATCTCTGCTCAGTTCAGACTGATCTGTGTAGCTCATTGATCCTTCTTGGTTGATGTTACTTGTCTGTCATGTATGTAAAGTTGAGGAATATGGAGTAACTGAAATAAAATGAAAATGATAGGATGGGTTATTAATTTGAGCTTTAAACTTCCAGTCGTTCATCAGAAGATCTCTGCGTAAATTGTATCCAGGCTTATGTATGAACAATTGCAGTGTTTGAATCTTAGGGTTTTATCCAAATGAAAAAGGAATTCAAAGAAAAGAAATGGAAATCTTATAAGAAAAAGTGACATTTTTGTCAGATTTTGTTTTCAAGCTTGCTGTGGTCTTTTGACCAGGGTGGTTTTGAGATCCGTGAAGGAGAATATTGATATATAATCTTTTATTCAGAAACACTTTCCTAAAAAACCTCTTAAAGTGTATACTATAATCCCACCTAAAGTTTTGCATCCATTATGGAAAAAATGGACCTTTCTTAATGCAAGATCAAATTTCTCTTTATTACCATTAGCTATTAGATAGCCACAGTCTCAGAAATGCTTCTACTGCCTTGCCTACTGCATTCTTTTGCCATTTCAAGCTTTGCTTACTGTTTGAGATGGGTTTTCATTTTAACTTTGAACTGTTGCTTCTGCATTTAATTCTTGAAGAGTGTAAGAAATTATTTTTAACTAGTATGCAAAGATAATCAGCTTAATCAAACTGCTTTAAAAGCAGATTAATGCCTCTTCTGAGTGCAAAGATGAAGGTAACTAATATGCCTACCTGTGAAGGGTTCCACAGGAAACTAAATTACCTACCATTAAGGTACGAGTCAGCGCAGTGGCAGATGTTGACAAAACTTTTTTGATGCTTTGGTCTCTTATAATTAATTTTATTCTTCACTCATAGAAGTACAGGTAGAACAGAAAAATGGAATAAGACGCTTTCAAAATGCTCTTATGTAGGACACTTCCCACCTGTCTTACAGGAATTAGATATTCAGTATGGCTGTTGATCTCTGCTTACTCTGTCATGCATTTGAGTATTGGTGGGTATGCTTCTTCATATTCAGCAGCTTTCCAAACTGGAAATTATGTAACTTAATCTGGTGCAGTGGATGATAGAGAGGACACATGGCAGTAGAAACCAGAAAATACCTCCCTGAAGATCAGCATTGCTGCTTCTCTGTGTACATGTTTTAAAACTCTCAAGCAGTAACCTTACACTATCTAGCCTCAGGAGCGACTGTATTCAGGGTAGCAGTCCCAATACTCTCATCCCCTCTGTGTATTTTAGCTCAGCCACAAGCTAACTGCATCACCCCAAGTGGTATACATAGCTGATAGTAGCACTCTGTTCCTATTCCTTAGCACACTAAGAATAGGGTAAAAATAGTTTTGGGGGAAAGCGAGCAAAAATCCATTAGGAAGAACATAAAAAGGAAGGAGGAGGAAAAGAGTAATCTATAGCCAGTGTGAGCTAAAGCTGAGCAGAAAGCGGCCAAACAAAAAGGTGATGAAATGCTGTGTGATAATATAGTGCAAGAGAAGGTTCGGCCACTGCAGAGCTAGGTTGTATGGGAGCAGTAATGTTGCAAAGCTAGAAATGTAAACAGAAATAGAGAACTTTTAATCAGAAGCTGTGCTTGCGTAATGCTAAGGTTGTGACATGGTGTGGCATAACCAGTGCAGAAATGCCATATTTCAGCAAAGGGAGGAGAAAATACACCTTCAAAATAGTCAGTTACCAGAAGAAAGTTTGGTTTGCTTTGTCTACATCTTTATGAGGATAGCTTTGTGGCTAGAGAAAAATTGTATTTGGTTTTTTCCAAAGCTGCTATTATCTTCTGTCATTTTACTTCATGCTTATCAAATGATACCTCTTCTGTTCTTGCTAGATACAGCCTTTCACCTAAGAAATTAGTGACAACTTTCCAATCTCCTGCTTAAATAAACATGTTTATTAAAACTTATCAAGAGTGTTTTTTCTAGCTATTTTGCTAATGTTTTAATTAAAAAAAAGTCAAGAAAAACATTGTCACACACTCATATAATTTAGATTGGAGGTCATGTAGTCCAACACCCTGCTCAGAGTAGTGCCAACTTGGATGTTGGATTGGGTTGTTCGAGGGCTGGTCAGGTTTGGAATATCTCCAGGATGGAAGTTCTACAACTTGGAAACCATTATTGTGACTTTCCCCCCACTATTATATTACTTGTGTTTCACTATTACAGTATGATTGATATATCATCCCAATACTCTACTTTTCCATAGCATCTTCCAAGAAAAAACAATGGAGGCAAGATCTGTGTGCTAGTTGAAGTGTTCACCTAATGGCCAGGTTCCCAAAATAGTCAACAAGGAAGGATCCTAAGAAGATGTTTCAAAGCAAAAGTTTAGTTTAAGTGTTCCTGTTCACATCACTTTAAGTACTGGAGCCCTATGGCAGAATGACTTCTTACATATTTAAAATTAGGCAATGTTAATATGTCCTTCAGCACCTGTGCTTAAATAAGAAAATCTAAACCAAACCAGCTATGAGAATGTGACAGCCTAATAAGAAAGATGGTGCAAAGCCAATTCCTTTAGTAGACAAGTCTGACTTTGCAGGATTTACTGAAATGGTCCTGTTCCCTTTATCTTCTACCTTTTGCTTTCCTAATAGTGCTGAACCTGTTCTTTGTGGATCAAGCAGAAGAGCTAATGCAAAGGAAATGGTGGGAGCACACAGAGGGGAGGCTGTTGCCCTCAGGGGCACAAACTTAGATGTGCTTAGCTGTATTAATTAAGCAGTTATACACCAGTACTTGGAATGGCTTCTCCCTTAAGTAATTAGTGGGTTTGAGATGGTGGTAGAATTCATAGCAATGTTTCTTCTTACAGTCAGCTTTTTTTTTTAGTTTGGCACAAGTTGTTGACTTAGGAAGTGATAACATTTGAGGTCCTTATCTGTGACTAGCAGCCATGCAAGAAGAATGCTGATGAGCGTCTCGTGAAGTGTTTTCTGAATACTGGCAGGAATAAAGCGGAATTATTAATGCTTATATTGGAACATTTTTCTCCTGTTTTTAAACTTCTCTATAAAATTCTTGAGACTCAGTGGCTTCTTCCAAACCTCATTACATTCAATAAAAAGCTTGTTGCAGATTTTGTGAAGGTTTTTTTCCTTGGACCTAAACTACACAAAATAAGTCTACCATGTATCTTGCCTTTTAAAAAGCAAGGACATGGTCGGAAAACTCTCTCTGAAGAGTCATTCTAGAGTTGCGTAGTCTGCCTTCATAGCTTTTTGTTGTTGTTGTTTAATAAGCTTGGTAAGTATTCCTGTCAAAGGTGACTTTGTACAACTGAGCAGCTGTAAAGTTGAACTTGTTGCATGATCAAGCTGGTACGTCAAAGTAAAACTCTGTCCTTTCTGCTTCTTGTGCCATATTACCAACCTGTAAAGCTATTGGAATTGGCATTTGGCTTGTTGGTTGAGAGATACTTTAAAATAATAAAAAAAGTTGACCTCTGTTGCAGGTAACCAAATGTTGCTTTTAGAAACTCTTTTATAAAATTGTAATCCATGATTAGCTGAGGTTTTTAACAGCTGTAATCATTCATAGGGTGTTTTCTGTTAAAGCAGACCATCCTAATGTCACAGTTTTTTTTAAATAACAGCTGAATGTAGATATGAGATTTCCCTGAAGTATGTCCACCATACGAAATGTTAGAATTTCTTTTGCTTGATGCATCTCAGTTTGTACTTTTTAAACTATTTCTTTCAACTACGTTAGTCCTAAAATTACACATCCTTTTTGTGTACTGAAAGTATTTTTATTTTTTCTGTGTCATAAGCCATAAACTACAGGACACAGTAAATGCAAAATAGAGATTTTTTTTTTTAATGGACCAGAATGTGAAAACTATCACTAGTTGTGGCACATCAGAGTACAAGCAAACTATTTCTAGCAGCAGGATTATGTTTATAGAAGCTAGACTTTTCCAGGCACATGCAGCATGCTATTGGGATAGCTTCCAAGTTATTGTGAAGAACAAATCTTCTGGTACACTGGATACAAAGGAGTGGTATTCCATCAGTTTGGCTGCTTGCATGCTTTAGGAATGGTTGGTTTTAGTCTGGAACTTGAATTTTAGGATTTGGATATTTTAGTATAGAACTTCGTGTCCCACCAGTCATTCAGATGCTATAGAAGACATCTGTGAATACCTGCTGAAGTGACTGCATAGGAATGAAGCAAATGAGATACTTTCTCCATATAATTTTTTTGACAAATATGTTTTTGTAACACAATACTTAAATTTATTTTTGAGGAAATAACTGTTTGTATAGCACTTGGAAAGTAAAAAAAGATAGGTCTGGGAGGAATGGTATTATATGAGCATTGCTGTTCACCTTGGCTTTTTTGCAGCTTTGTCCAAAAGTACTTAGGCAATAACCACTGTTTGGAGGTCTTCATCTGCTTTCTTGGGGGGAAAAAGCTAATTTTAGTGTAAAATTAAAAAACACTTTTGAAGATCAGTATAAAACTAATTGGAACTTCTATAAAAGAGCCCTCCTGTGGCCTCTATTGCTAAGTAATTTTATTTTTTTTATTTATTTCTGTGTACCAAAGAAGTTTAAAAAAAATTTGAACTGCTTTGTGGCCATGACTTCTGAACTGTTCCTTACCAGAAAAGAGGCCTTAACCATGTTGTCAGAGTCCAGTCGTTGAATTCCCTCTTTGGGCATATTAAGATCTCAGTAGTTACGACTCCCATAGTAGTTATACTTTTTACTTTTCTGCTTTAATTAAGACAAACTCACATAACAGTTGAGTATCTTGTATAAGTTGCTAGCTATTTAAGAAGTGGGTTTTTTTTTTTCAAATGAAGGTTCATGTTTTAAAGTACTGTCTTTTTATTTGCAGTTGCCAATGTGAAGTATCAGAAGAGTATAGTTTGAAACTTTCTGGGACAAAGAGGACTTTTATTATCTCTCATTCTTTGGTAAGTTAATTGTATTATTTTGGTAAGACAAGCTACCTGTTGAAGGTGGATTCTACAGTTATAATTGATTACTCTCTTAATTAACTAAAGCATTTTCCAAGATGCTAGACAAAAAAAAAAAAAAAAATCAGTATTTTACTGAGTTGGAATTTGCAACCTTTAATTATCCCCCCCTGCCCCTTCTGATTCTTAGTCGTACACAATCTTCAGACATGATTCTTCGTCTATCCTGCTCCTATTCCTGAGTAATGTGCAAATGTACATATTGTTAGCTACTTCCCCAGTAAATATTTTTGAAATTTATTCAGTTACTTCTATATGCAGTGCCAGGAAGGAGGGGAAGCCTTGCTGTCAGGGACTGAAATGTGGGAAACTAAGTATTTATCCTTATCTCAGAATAATTTCCTTCCACCTGGGAAGGGGAAGAAGTGTTTCAGTTTGTAACAGAAGCATCTTTTGCTAAAGCTGATTGCATTCTTGAATATTTCATTCTCAAATTTTCAAATGCTTCTTTGTCAAACTCTTCGCATTCCTATCTAAAACTTAAAGGGCAACTGTGAAACAGCAGGGAAATAGCTATGTTTTGAGACTGAGGGTCAAGTCAATTTGATTTTGATACTAAAATAAATGGAGTTCAGGATCTGGAGAGGGAAGGCAGGGGAACAAAGTGAAATGCTTGGGTACATCCTTTTTCCTTTTTTTCCCCTCCAATTTTTCTCTTTTCTTGTTCTAAGTCCAACTACATTTAAATGTATGTGAATTTGAATGATCCTTTATTTATATAATCTTTTTGTGTAGAATCACTGGCAGACAGATGGTTATTGCTAGTCTTAATTATGTACATAATTTAGATCAGAAGGCACATCTGAAACGAAAGGCAATTAAGATGTTCCCATATTGGCTGAACAGAGTCTGAGGTTACAACCTTTACTAATCATTTATCCTTTCAAGCAGAACATAAGGATGGAGAATTAACAAGACTAACCTCTTTTGGTGTAATTTAATATATGTGAAACTACAGTTGAAAGGGCAGCACAGTAAATTGATAACATAACCTTTTTAGGCCTCAGTCCTGACAAAAAAATTCTAACAATAAAACCAAGTTTCACTACACTGCATATAAGCTATCTACTATTTATTTGTGATCCTATTTATAAGTAGAAGCCTGAATTTGAGGGTACTTTTTATGAAGATGTTTTCTTGGTCAGTTATCTAAGCTGTATTTGAACATTTCCATTTCATTTCTGGGAAATGGTTTTTACTGTCATGGAAGAGCTGATTATTTGCCAGCTGCAGTTAAACAAAACGAGAATTCTGATTACATTCTGCAACTAATAAAAAAAAAAAATGGTGTGAGTCAACTTGAGAATAGATTTCTTCAGCCAGTATGTGCTAGTCTCACTTGGTATCAAGCTGTCCTTCAGAGTAGCACGGTGTGTTAATTATCATGGGTAAAATTCAACAGAGCGGCTTGTTGGAGTTGATGACATGAAGAATGTTCTTGTTCTCACTTTAAGGCAGTGGTCTTAAAGTGAGGGTCAGAAATCCCCTTACTAGGTGTCACACAAACACTGTGATTCTTTTTCTAGTCGCATGATTAACCTGGAAGAGTTTGCTAAACACATGAATGGAAATGGATTAGAAAGCTTTGATATAGAAAGAAATAGATTGAAAGTGTGGTTTCAGAGTTAATTCATATGATCTCAGTATGGGCTGCTACTGAGAGTAGCACGTGGTCCCTGTTGCTGGTCCCAGTGATGTATTTCCTTTCCCTTGTGCTTATTCCAGTGATCATGAAGGGAGTGGGATCAGCTTGTTGACATGATGGGAATTGAATTTTGTTCAGTATATTCACTGTCCATCAGATCAGTGAACTTCATTCTAACAACTCAATGTTTCTTGCTATTTTTGCCAGCAATTTTTAGAAGTACTTTTGTGGTGTGGCGGTTAAGTTGGTGAAGCGTTTCACTAATACCTAGAAGCAGTGTAAGCATGCAAACTATTTGTTTTAGAACTAGTCTTATAAGTTCTTGTACCATTTGTCTTGGCAACATCACAGTTTGTATTTGACAATCCTGATTAAAACTGAAACCACCCTTTTTTTTCACACAGCTTTCCCAAAATTCACTTTAAAAAGGAAGGTTCTCACATTCATGTAAAAAGCACGCTGTTATAATAGAAGCTGCAAAATGAATGCAGCAATTAGAATAAGAAACTTGTTCGGCAGTAATTTGGATAGTCTCTGCTGATGGTTTATGCTGGATTTTAGGAGCACAGCTGTAAAATTTTAAAAGACCTAATTTTCTAAGCTAATACTGTTTTTATTAATATGTAAATGGTTATATAGTAAACTTTAAAAATAAATATATCTAATCTGAAGTATAAAAGAACAATTTTGTTACAGCACAATGCCTAATATTAAAACTTTTCATCAGTGATACTAAGCATGTTTGAAATTTGTAAGAAAGCTCATCTTTTTAATTAGGTCGGTGTTTCTTTGATAATTATGCTTGAAGTTGAAGGAATTTTCTGAAATAGCAAGGTATTTTTTTATATTCAGAAGGCTTTACTATTAATGTTTGTTCGAGTTGTACATAAATTGTCTAGATGAATTGATCTGGAAATGTTTCGTCTTAATGGCTTTAACAGTGGCTGCTATTCTGGAAGAGCAGAATTGGCACTGGTGAAGAGGTAGCTGGTTGCAGAAGGCAGTTGTGCCAGCAGCCTGCCTCCAGCAGCCTGCAGGAATGGTAACTTGAGATGTTCTCCTCAAAAATGTTTGCATAAATATGCCTTAACTCTTCATCGCTCTTCTGGCTGGCTGTAGACCTGACAGCTGAATGTGTGAGCTTAGCATTTTTTTAAGGATGGAGAAGTGGATTTGTGTAAACTTTACAGTTTTTAAACCCATCTTCTCTTGAATCATTAGTCTTCATTATATCAGGATCTACTGCAAAGTTAATCCAGTCTGCACCTTTCTTGATGGATAAGTTGTAAGATAGAGGTTGATTGGACAAATAAGCCTGTTGCTTAGCCAGTGATCATTTTAAATTTGATTGAGCAGGAGGCTCATTTTTTAAAATATCGTAGATCAAGGAGAATAGTGCATCCTGTAATCTGAAAAACATACAGTGAGAACCAAAGGTTAGAAGCTGAAACCAGATGCATTTGAGAGAACTGCTGAACCCCTCCTTTCTTAGTATCTTCAAGTCAAGAGCAGACGTGGTTTTGGAAGATAAGTATACCCAAACACAGTGTACGTAAAATACCAAGTCGTGCTGGAATCAAGCACAAGCTCTTGTTTTGAATACAAGAGCTGGAATTTTATGGCCTCTGATATATTAAAGATCAAACCTGATGAATTTATAGCCTTTTTAGCTTTAATTATTGTGATTCTTTGAATCTCACCAGTTACAGCATGGATTATGTATGAACCATCTTTCTTCTCCTGCTTCTTCTGAAACAAAAATGTTAACTAATTCTGCCTTTTTACAACCAATATTAACAATAATGCTATCTTCATCTTGCTGTTGGGAGGTAGCATTTCTAGATTTCCTTTGTTTCTGATAACTTAAAAGAATGTTCCTACTCTCATTTGTTCTTACGGGCGTGGAAATTTCTGTGCTGTTTTTTAGTTTTTCCTTATGAGTTTCTGTAGTTGATGGATTTGGAATTCCATCAAGTCGTCTAGCTTTTTTTTCTTGTTTGTTTAAAATTGGGATGTTATATCTACTTTTTACATTCATTCCAGCTCGATTCTGCTCATAATTTCCTCCTTTATATATATACACATGCACATGTCCTTCTGTGAGCTGTGCAATTTTGAGCCAACTTGCAAGCTTTTATATGATGTTTTTCCCCTACTCTGGGGACATAAAAGCATTTTGTTTATTGTGACGTTCCTATTTAACAGAGGTTTTGGGTACATTGTAAAGCTTTCTTCTCATTGATTGCTTTTAGACAGTGGGGTTTTTAGTTTCAGAATATGTGTATTTGCTCCTTTTCCCTTTGCAAATATTCTGTACAATATACAGGATGTAGTTAGTGCTTCCTGCAGTCGTGGTGTGCTTGTGAGCTGATGGATTTGAAGTTGTTTTCTGTCAACCACAACACTGATAATTTGAAATATAAGTAAGGTGGCACGAACTGAGAACTGACTGAACTTGACTGACATATTTTGGTTGTACCTTTTATGTGCTGTAGACTGCAAACCCCATAAAATATCTGAACGAATCCTTTTTTTTAAAAAAAAGGGAAGAATGTACCTGAATTTAAAAAATTTACTATAAGATAAATCTCAAAATCAGATTGTAACTCCTGTATTCACTTTCATCATTAGTTCCAAATAGGGTCAGTTGCATAAACTTTAAGACTGTATGCTCTTTAATATTTCCAGAAGATTTGCAGATGATAAAAGATTGGGGGATTGTTAGATAGTAGAGAGAGCAAGTTGCTAGTGTATAGTGATCTGGAGCTCTTGGAAAGGCAGGTGCAAGAAAATGGATATTTTGATACATCCATGGATGTAGAAAATGAGTCATAACTATAAAATGAGGAATTGTATCCCTATATGAATTTCAATTAATATGCTGTAGTTGAAACGAGTACTTCAGGAGGATCCGACAACTTGTGTTACCTAAGAGATCCAACTAAATGATCACAATGATCCCTTTGGTTTTATAACCTATGTATTTGTGAATCACCATCTGCAAGTGACTTAGGAGAAAATTCACAGTGATTTAGAAAGATGAACATGTTTTAATTTAAATTATATAAACATTGGTCTAATTGTTGCATTCAGAGGGGTATTCTCCCAGCAGTACATTCAAAGATGATTTTTCAGAATGAACAGAAGGAGCCAGACACATTTTGAAACAATTTTGTCTCTCAGGAGAGCTAGTTTATATGGATTTAATCTTTTCATAATTACTGTTTGCTTGCAATGTTCTAATAGCTGAATTCTCAGTCTTTAAAAGTTAATTTGTATTTATTTGCCAAAAGAAAATGAATTTAATTTCATCATTCTACTTTTCTGGTTTTCTAGATTTTAATAAGTGAAGGGGAGCTTCAAAGTATTGTGAGTACAGACGAGGATTTCTCCTCCTATCCAGGGCCTGTCATGGTAAGCAAAAGGGGTTTGTAGGGTCTCTTACAAAGCAGAATAGGCTAAAATCTGAAAAACATTAGAGAACTAATGTTTACATGTGGGATTGTTGAATTTTTAAGTGTAGTACTAGACTAGCCTAGGCTGATGCTTTTTTCCTAATACTTTTACAAGTCTGGGGTTTTTTTATTTATTTTATTATTCAGGCTGCAGGACAGAAACCTGTTTCTAATATACTTAGTTGTTTGAGTGCTTGTCTTTGTAAGTTTAATAACTTTAGTAAGTTACTGATACCTGAATTCTCAAACTAGATGAAATGTTTAGAGCTTTTCATTGGTCGTCAATAGCTTGCTATGTGGTGAAGGTGGCAGCAAGTGGGAGTGCTGAAGTTAACTGTAACACTTTGTTTCTCAGGATGAAGAGACTCAGCACAGCCTTGAATGCATCCAGGCTAATCAGATTTTTCCCAGGAAGCAGCTGATCCGAGAGGATGAGAACCTTCAGGTAATCACCACACTGCTCCTTGCCAGTTAAGATCACAATATGTCTAGTTGACCTGTGTATTCTCTGGCCTCTCACATAGAACTTTTGTTCGCAGTTGAGCACAGTAACAGGAGAAACACATTTTCTTTTTAAATACTCATGTACTGTTGGTAGGACAAAGAACTTGTGCATTAGATTACAGGAGATTCCTTAGAGTGTCTGAAAAATATAGCCATTACTTGTGTAGTAATTTCAAGTGCTAGGTGTTATTCCATAGTTTAGAACTCTCTGTTTTTAAAAAAAATAAGACTAAGCCAGTTAAACACTACCATTACTTCCTGTTAATGAGAAGCTAAAAGTCTTATGTTGCACAAAATGGGTATTTTTGGTTTCTTAAATTTCCAGAGTTCCTTTTGAAATCAATTTAGTTCAAATGATTTATCCACATAGACACTCTTGTATCAACTGAAGTAGTTTGTTTCATTTTAATAGAAAATATTTTTAATTCATTTAAGCTGATATGAAACCCAATTATTTTCAAGTTGAGCATTTACACTTTTCACCCAGCTCAGCTAAATTGGCCTTAAGTCACGTTTTTAATTAAAACAGTTGCAATTTTTATGTGCAGTGTAATATGACTGCTGGTTTTCTGACTTTATAAAACAGCAGCATGTTGTGCATTTTCATATTTGCAGTGAGATATATGAAGCAAAAAGCATGATTTGTCCAACTGACTTCAGCTGTGTAGCAGTTAAGTGTTGGATCTAAGCTGGTTACATGAGCTTGCTTAGTGAATATTGGGGACCAATAGCGTAGAATATAATTCATCTTGTATGTTTTGGCTGCTTTAGGATGAATGCAATAACATTATGGAAATGCCACTCTCCATTAGGTAAGGAGCAAGAGTGTAAATCAAGGGGTTGGTCAGACTTCCTGCCAAAACGTGAGGATATTTTGCTCAGATTTTTCATAAAAATTCATTTTTTTTTTTCTCTGACCAAGGACTTACCACTCAGGAAAATGAAGAGAAAATGAGGAATCATTTTAAAAGAAGGCTACAATTAACCTCTGAACCAACCTTACCCAAGACTTTCCTCCTTAGCAGTAATAGCTAGGCTGAATTCTCCGCAGTGTTTCATTTTGATTTTTAGGATCATTGGTATTTGAATGTATGCTTACAGGAGGTACATATTTTTGGTAAATAGTTTCTGAAAGATTTTTTCTTCCCATTCTGAAGGTCCCATTCATTGAACTTCATGGTGAGAGTACGGAGTATGTAGGACGAGCAGAGGATGCCATCATTGCACTTTCTAATTACAGGCTTCACATCAAATTCAAGGAGTCTGTTGTGAATGTAAGTATTATTCATGCTGCTATGGTAATACAGGTATTCTGAACTCAATCCAAATAAGAGAATTTAGGATAAAAGTACAGTGATCCTGCCTTTTAAGGTTAGTGCTAATGAAAAATCTCTTTATGATGTTCAAATCACATTTTTCAGGGAGAACAGATATGTATTTAGGCATCAAAAGGTGACTCAGCACCTCTGAAAATCAGGCTTCGTACAGAAACTTTGCATTGTTCAACTTTATGTTCTCTTTACAGCTGGCTGTGTTAGCCGTTTGTTCTCCCTGAGCTCTGTGTATACTCAGTAGAGAAATAAAAGGTCTTCCAAAGGGCTGTTTGGAGCACCTAAGCTAGGTTCGAGCCTTGCTTGGAGCTTCAAAAGGTGGAAGTAGGTCCAGCTTTTGAAGTTACATTCCTGAAGTTGGATAGTATGAGTACAGTCATTGACATAAGAGATCTGTGAATTGGACCTCATCTTCAGATGCCTATGCATTTCTTTAAGAGCTTTACTTTAAGTATGCATTCTTCAAAATTGTTACATATCCAGTTACTTGTGATCATAGACATAAATGGGCATTGTACAGTCCTTTGCAGTAGTATAATGCTGACATATACTAGTCTTACTAGTTGTAATACCGTTTCTGAACCACACAGAATTTGATAGGACATTATACATGGCACAGAAATATTTTGTGTGGATATTTGTAATGAAATCAGTAAAATAAAATCCAAAGAATTGAGGTGTTTTGTTTTGGTTTTTTTTCTCCTGGTGATGTTTTTTTTTACCAATCTCCTTATTTCAAGACAAGTCCTGACCCTGGCTAGTTGTTCATAGTTGCCTCATGTCAGTCACAAATCCTGAGCTATGCAGTGGTGAGTTAAGAGTAAACCACGAAGACTGCATGTTATTCCAAAGCTGAAAAAAGCAAGGGAAACATAAGAATTGACAAGTGTCCAAACACATATGTGACTGAGACACATGTGATACAGTGGTCTGGAACATCAGCGAGATCTCCTGTGCACCCGATTTAATTGTTTTTTTATTGTTTTGTGCCAGAACTGAATTATTAACTGTGTAATACTAACTGAAACACAGTCTTTACTGGTTTATGTTGTCTCTAATCATATAGCTATTTTATCTACAGACTTTGAAATATGCCTGTGTCATAGTTATCATTAATCACTGTAAGTACTACTTTAGTTCATGAATTATCAAGGTAGTAGGCTGAATAGGCATGTCTGCTAGGCTGGTGAACATCTGTGTGCAGCATTAAAGTACTAAAATTCATGATGATGTGGGGTTTTTCAGCAAATAAGGGTATTATTTCTGAACATGGCAATTACTCAAAATGATGGCAAAAAAATTTATGATGACAAAAATTTAATTGGCAATTTAAGGGCAATTATCTTCCACTGCTGACCATACAAAAGAGATGATACAAGTATGTGCATATGCAGAGGTAGCATAACTTTACTCTTCACTTCTGTTATTCTGTAGTCAATTCTGAAGTATAATTTGAGACTTAAAAGTTAAGCTGTAGGTGCCACCATGCATCAGAATGGTAGCCAAGGGTCAGGTAGGTGCGGGGATGCCTCAAGTGCAGTCCAGCCAGATGCATCTCTACATGCTGCTGGCAGCAGAGAGAAGATGCGTTACGAGGCATGTGTTTTATAGGACTCCGTTGATGGTTTGTGATGAATTCTAGGTCTGAATTCTGCCAAGGGACCTGCTACAATAAATCTATATTGTATTACTTTTAGATTTTTTTTAATTCAGACTCTGAATGTTGTATGAAATTGGCAACTAGAATTGACGAAGCAAAGAACTGAATATTTAAAAACAAGGAGCTGAGACATGAGAAACAGGAATAGCCCTAGAAACCAAGAGTTTCTCCTCAGGAATGCCAGGAAATTAGAGAGTTACTTTATTAGAGAAGCCACTAATGCATGTACTGCACTTACTGTCATCTCTGTCCTTAGGATAATTGAGGATATTCATTTTCAAGAATTTTCAATTTAATATTTTTGAGCAGTAACAAAAATTGATGTTTTCTTAAGTAATATCCTTTGTGTTCGGGAAAGAGTCTGTAAAAGTTTGTCAATATTATAATATTAATTTTGCTTCCCTAACTTTTATATCCAGTATTCTGCCCTCTCACTTCATCTGATATCTCCAAGGTTGTTCGTCCTGCTTCATATGTCATCATTAACCAGAAAGATTCAATTAGGTAGTGTATGAGGTCGAGCAGAATATAGATTAGTCTTCTGTAACCATATACGATCATCACTAATAACTTAGTATGAACTCTACTGTCATCTAAGGCAGACAGGATTTTGAATACCTGTAGGCATAAAAGATACTTGGATTAATTAGGAATCATACTTAAATTGTTAAATTTTGCAGTAATAATCACTTTGGTTATTGATGGTTAACTTTATTGAGCAGATGGTGATTTTCTAAATTAAATTTTCACTGAGTACTTTTTGATAGTGTTCATCTTGATTCTTTCCTACTGTTTTTGTGTTGCTAGAGCTGTTCAGAAACCACCTGTAAGAGGACCTTTTAAAAAATGTATAAATGTTCACTAATGTTAGGAGTTGTGGGTTTTTTATTTGTAATGATTTTCATAAGAATTGCTATCCTGACAAAGGCCAGCCACACTAACAACCTTGTCACCTCAGCAGGGAGAAGTACTTCTGTGTGAGAAAGAGGTTTCTTAGCAAATATCTGTTATAGTACTTGTAAAAAGAATTCCCTGTGTCTGAATGTGCAGCTGTTCGTGCAAGCATCTCCTCTTGAAGTAGGTAGGATATTCTCATGGTAGAAATGGTCCTCCAAAGAAAGCAGTATGCATGTCAACTACTTGCCCCTTAGTAAGGGCAACTTAATGAAGGAAATGGAATCCAGTTAAAAATGGATTCCTGTCTTTGGGGTGTTTTTTACCTCACTGTTCTCTTTTTGTTTACAATTCAATAGACTGTCTCTCAAAATGATGCTTGTGAAACCTCAGTAAGTAGCACAATGCTGCCAGATCACTTGCTGCACCTGTGCTTCATAAGAAATACATTTGGAAGTTGATAATGCTCAGATTACAACACTGCAGAAAATGGCTGTATGCATAAATCTTTGCCACGGACAATTTCCTAGATCAGCGTAGTAATAGGAACATGGTGTTCTAAATGCAAAAACAAAAGATCCAGTAGACTGTGCATAAATTGGAGGGATTATGACATTCAAAAGTGTTGACTTATATTTATCCATGGGATAAAAATACAGACTCAACAGTGATCTCTCAGTGGACATGGGAAGTTTGGTTCCCAGGCTGATCTCTATTGATTGACTTAAGAAAATTTCAAACTTTGCAGCTGGTAAGTGTTTCTGTCTAATCATTTTCTCCCTGTAACCTAATTGCCTTTATGGGAGAATTAAAATTTGAGTGTAGTTTATGAAACCATGAACTTGTATGTAGCCTCTTTCAAATAGTAGATTTTGGACACAGTGGAAAAAGTCATACTGGCGAGACAAGGGAAACGTTCAGTCTTGGTGATTGAGTTTTTAGTATGAGCTTTCCTTTGCTTGGCCTTTAATGGGAAAATGGTTGGTTTGGTATCTTCCTTACATATGTAGTGCAGTTGTGGTTCATCTGTGCTGAACAGGAGCTTAGTCCTTGTTTTGTTCTCAGGCCCTGATCCTTTGATTGTTCACACTGAATGCATGTCAATTGTGAAAGCAGGGGGGGGACTGAATGATTGCCTCCAAGACAGAACTTAAGTCTAATTAGTTGTAATTAAAAGCAAATTTGCTTCAGGTACTGCTTGTAGGTTATATGAACAAGATCACACCTGGAGGGATTTGACTCCCTCCACCTGGGAGAGTCCTGGAAGATCTTCTGAGCTAACCTTGCATCCTCAGTTCCTCCATATGTCATATTATACCATGCTTCAGGACATACAGCATGTAGCTGTAGCCTCGTGCTTTTTAAAGTAACCAGTCTGTAACATAGCCCTGATGTTATTTCAGGCTTTGAACTGGGAAAACAAGAAGAAAGTACTAATTACAGCTTATGGCCCCTGGGTGCCACCTGGTATCCTGGGGAGACTCAGGCCAAATGGTGTATACAGAGTAGAGTATATAGCATAGTCACTCATGAAGGGACTGGCTTATAGCAGCCTGGCCATGGTCAGCTGCATACCAGTTGGCGTTGTGGTCAAGGATTGAGCCATGGAGTGGGTTGTTTCAGCAGTGTAAATATAGCTTGTGCTTTTTCTAACCACGAAGGTATATTTATCTAAATATATCTTGTACTGCTGTTAGATAACAGACATTTCCAGTAATTAAAGTAATTAAAAAGAAAAAAATTTCAAAAAGAAAAAGTTTTGAGTTGTAGAATGTTGCTGTTGTTTACAATGAGGTAATTTTAAAGGAGATGGTCAAGAGACAGATACTACAAGAGTACAATGCTCTAGTACTCTCTATAATGCGTTATGATTGGCCTTGGATAACAATGCATGTTTTTTCTTCTAAAAGCAAAAATGATTGCTTCTCCACTGCTTTATTTCAATAGCCATTATTATATGGTGAAGTGCCTGCACATAGAATTGATGGCTCTTTCAGTAGTAAGCTAACTGCACTGGGTGTCTGACTTGCCACATGCATCAACCTGAAAAACATAATGAAAATGGAAGGTTATCAGTGGGGAAGAATGGGGAATGAAGGCAGATAATTTTACAGAATTTTACTGGGAGGAGAATAATGGAGAGGAAGGAGATTGAAAATACAAGAGGATCAGAGGACAGATTTTTATGACCGGAAAAGAAAATTAAAAAGATTGATATGAAGGTTGCCCTGAATAAAAAACTGGCAGATTCTAAGGAAATAGATGGTGAGCTGCATGTAGACTGTCAAGAGAAAAAAAAAAAAAGCTGTCGAGCAGAGGGCAAATTGAAAGGTCATAGAACAAAGAGTGACTTTGAAAGAAGGAAATTAAAAATAATGCAAGAGTAGAAGAATACTTAGTATGTCATTGGAGTGCAGACAGGAGGAAGAGGAGCCAGAACCAGACTGCTAAGAGGAGGGAGTAAGGTGAAGAACGGCTTAAATGAGGATGGACCTGGGAAAAAATGCAATAAAAGAGGGCTTGAAAAGAAATAATTAACAGACAAAGCAGCATTTGACTAAAAAAGCAAGTCTTCTAGAGTCTTTACTCATTTAGTTGGGGAAGGGTACCTTACTTTCCATGTTGGTGCCATGTAAGTCAATGCTAGATTTAAGTAATGTATGGTGTGTATGTGAGGCTGTCCAGTGGGGAAGAAAGAATGGAAGATTGTGGAGTCTGAGGTTTGTTCCAGTACCTTAAATTTATTAGACAAAACTATCACAACAATTTATCTACCTTGCAGACTAGAATCAAGTAGGAGAAGGGGTGGAAGAAATTAGCAGTTAAAAAGATTAACTTTAGCAGATTTTACAGATCTTGTCTGTAATGCTTGTAAATACTCTGTTACATTGGTATCTATCAGCATCTTCACTGTACTTACTCTCTGCAGGTGACTCTGCAGTCAGTTTGAGCTTAAGTATGGCAAATAAAGGGGAGGCTTATCTCACAGGAGGGAATCCTCATTTCACGTGCCCCTTCATGTTGCTAGTTACATAATTTATATTAGACTATCACACATCTTAAAACAGCAATAATACTGAAAGCATGGACCAAAATTCAAGTTCCAGCTTTATTTGAATACCCAAACTGCTGGGCTGTTAAGTCAGACACCAACTTGTGTAGTCTCCATGTGCATGAATTTTTTGTTCTTCAATGGCCCAGTTACAACAAAAGGAACAAAGAATAACTTACCTGTACCAGCCTTGCTGGTCATGGGAGATGAAGGTTAGTACTTTCTCCAGCTAAGAAGAGTCCAGCACTGCTTCTTGGTTGTGGTCTGGCAAGGGCAAGGATAAAGAGTGAGTAATAAGGCAATACCTGCCTGTTGTATTTTGGGGAGTGTGAGCTCTGGGCTATTATTTGAACTTTTGCATTTAGAAGAGGACTCTGGACTCTGACTTTTGAGTTGGCAGGGAGACATGAGGTGCAGCTGTGGACTGTGTGCCTGCCTTCCCAAAAGACATGAGAGTTTTGATCACTCCTGGGGCACAGCATTTACCATTAGCTTTTGCTAGGCATCTTCATGCTCAGAGTAAGTTTTCTTGTGGTTCGTGTTTCTGGGACATCTCTTTCCCTTGCCTACTGTTTTTAGTTCTATTTCCTTTTATCAGTTCACTGAAATGAGGTACTTTTTAAGCTTTGTGGTGCGTGACTAGAAGCTGTCTTGATTTCTCACCCCCGGATCCTTGATTGGAGGTGACCTTCAATGACTTGCTCAGAGTCATATGGAAAGGCACTGGCAGAGCAGGGTGTTACAGCCACATCTTGTAAACCCCAGGCCAGAACTTAAACTGCTGGATCATACTCCTCTGATGGCAAAAACGATAACAGAGTATTTGAATGTTTCGCTGATAGCCTTTGTATTGAAGGATCTTGATGGCAGAGGTTTTGTTGCTTTGTGTAATGTTCAATATAATCTCATAAACAATTCAGTTTTACACTTTGTGTTTATTATCGGTATTAGCTAAATTCTCTGTGCCTGGAATTTAGACATTTATGTATGAGATAGTTGAATACTAACTTTTATTCGTTTAAGACAATGTACATTTGTCTGTCTTGGGTAAAGGTCCAAAAATATTAATGAAAACTAATATTTTCATCTGGTGGTTTCTTCTTATCTTTAAAGGTACTTGCATGTACTTAACATGTTTTGCCTGATCAAGCTTCTGCTAATTACATGTGCCATAAAACATAAGTGCATATAGCTACACCTTTAATAATGAATGATTCAGCATTATTACTCTAAATATGGCTGCTTTGATCATGAGTGTTGATCTAAACAGGCCAAATGGTTTTTCCCTGACGAGGAAATACGGGATATTTCCATGTAATGAGCATCTAGACTGCAGCAGTTTGTTAGGGGAATCTTGCTTCCCAGGTCATTTTTGACACCAACAGCTAAAATTGTATTCCCAAGATCCCTGAATTTGGACCTATAAGAGAGAAAGATGCTTCCATGAAAGAGGAGCTTGTGGGCTTCTGCTGCTTTTCCTGCCTTCACTTTTGTCACCAGTGCTGCAGTCTTCTCAGCTGTTTTCATGTGAGCCCTCAAGGGTTTTGGACTGTACAGCAATGGAGCTGAAACTACTGATACATGGTACCATACTTCAGAGCTGTTGAAGTAGTTATACTTAGTTTTTGTTGGGTTTCTCTCTCTTTTCAGATTCTACATGGTCCTGTAATAAATCCTTGTGAGATATGCAAAGAAATTACAGTGTTAGTGCTGTTTGAAATAAAATTATATAATCTTTTTAATTGCAGGTTCCATTGCAGCTTATAGAAAGTGTGGAGTGCCGTGATATATTTCAACTTCATTTGACTTGCAAAGACTGCAAGGTTATAAGGTAGGAATAGGGTGAATGTTTAATGGGGGGGTAACTTTGCTTTCCACATGCTGTGGACAGCTGTGACATTTTAAGGAGATGTTTTTTCTTATTGGACTTGCTTTTCTTCAAAAGATTTTCTTTTGTCTGATTTTGCATATGATAGCTGGGCATTTTGGTAAAGAGGATGGGAGCAGGAGGGTCCGCATTTTTGCTTGCTGTGATACAGTATAGCAGCAAATCTTGGTATGACCCTAAGTGGCTGATCTTGATTTTATTCTGAAATTAGTTTTAGTCTCACTGCGTTTTCCCTGCCTTACAATCAGTTATAGTGTATTGCTTCAATTAGTTATAAGGTACAGAACTAGATAAAACCACTGAAATACATGCTTCTTGGAAAAGTGTTTAATCAAGACTTGGGGTTTTGAAGGTTACGGTATGGGCTTGTTCAGTTCTACATGAAACCTTCAGTCTGGATAGCATCAGCCACCCTGCGGTTTTAACAGCTGTGAGGGTACAGTTGGTATCCTTAAGACATAGTAGCCTTTTGGAAAAGTGAGGGAATAAGGTAAAGCCAGGTCTGCAACCTACTCTGTAACCCAGTAAAGTAGATAGCATCATGTAGAAGGGAGTATTTATTTGTCTGTCCTTCAGCAAACTTCAGAGTCTGCCCAAGAAGTATTTGAGCTACTGAGCCTGAGCTACAGCTATTTCTTACTTTGCTGCTGCAGAAATAAATTTTGATCTATAAACTTTAATTAACAAGAAAGGAACATTTCTTTTTGATTAAATGTTTGCTGGGAGTACCTTTTGTATAATGAAATGAGCTCCAGTCATATCTGAGCACTTGGAATGTTTAACAGGCCAGCTGCTTCCTGAAATGCTGTATTTTGATGAGGACTGATTTTACTTTAGAGGTAATATTTAGTTTAATTTGAATTAAATATTTAACTTCCTCTTAACTTGTAGCTCTTGACATTTGAAAAAGTCACCCTTCCGCTCTACATTAATTTGTTATTTCTCTTCAATTGTAGAATGAATACATATTATTTGTATTTATGCCCGCCCTTATGAATTTCCCTTCAAAATTGCATGTCCAGGAATCAGTACTTGGTGCACTGGCCGTTGGAAGAGCATGAAGTATGGGGCTGAGATACCAGATTTAGAACATGTTCATGTTCTTTTTCATGAACAAAGTAGTTTGTGTTTTGAGTAATAGGGCTCAAGTGAAGGTAGTTTTTGTTATTTGTAACACTAACTTTAAAAGAATTTAGAAAGAAAATGGGGTCTTTAGGGTGAGATGTATCTTGTCTGACAATGGATATCTAATAGAGAATTATCCAGTCTAAGCTAGTAGTCTCGGCTTGCTTTATAGTCAGTGATGATGGGAAATAAACACCTCCAGGCTGCAGTTCCTTGCAGCTATTTAGACATGTTTCATGAGTTGGACATGTCTTTTTTCCTTCCACTGACTGACTTTTAGATATTTGCAAGTAAGGGTAATAAATGCTGCCCTTAGAGAATGCAGATGCTATCATTAACCACTAATGCAGTAGAATAGACTGAGCTGAATGTAAATACTTGGTGAATATTTTATAACTATAAAATCTTGAAGAAATCTGTCAGAGCAAAATAAATCACTGATCTTATTTCCACCTTTTTATTCTAAAGGGTCTAGGAATCCTCTTTGAAAAGACAAGCTAATGTAATTTTAATATACTGCTTTGAAGATTAGTTTCTCCTGTGCAGGGAATATTCTCACTAGTTGTTGTCATTAGTCTGTAATGTTAGGCAAAGCTTAGTTTCAAAAACGTTGTTTGTGCTTCCCACCAAGGCCAGAAAGAGAATCTTAGCGTGTGAGATAGGGGAATAACGTAAGATTTCAGATACTGGAGTTTGTCCACACTATTCTCTAAGTATATTAATCAAATGGATATTTCTCCTATGTCTGATGAAAAATGTGTTCTTGTTTATGGGAGTATGATGCATAGATTATAATGTGTGTGATGGTTTTGTGAGTTTCTGTCTGAGACTGCTAGTCAGCAAGTTGCTGTAACACATTCCTGTCTTTGTGTGAAAGCTGCAGACTGAACTCAGTGATATTGTCCTAGGTTTTATAGTAAACATATGCATAAATGTCTCCCTCATTCATGGCCAGTAGGGCATACTGCTGGTTTATTCACAATTACAGAACACCGCTTTCCTGCTTACAGTTTATTTTGACTTCCGAAGTGTGTATTTCTTTACTAATATCCAAAGGTTTCATTTTTACTATCCATTAGAATGTACATAGAAGCAGAACTAAGTTATCAATAAGATGTTTGTTCTTACTTTTTGCTTTCACAGGTGTTTTCATAGTCAGCCTGTCAGATCTTACAGTCTGGAATCTTCTACTGAAAATTAATAGATAAATATTTGTTTCTGGGACAGGTGTCAGTTTTCTACTTTTGAGCAGTGTCAAGATTGGCTTAAGCGACTGAACAATGCCATCCGCCCTCCTTCAAAGATAGAAGACCTTTTCTCATTTGCCTATCACGCTTGGTGTATGGAGGTATATGCTAGTGAAAAGGAACAGCACGGGGATTTGTGTCGGCCAGGTATGTGGCAATACTTTGGGGATCATCACAAATGCATTGACTAGTAACTGCCTTTTTGCTGAAATCCAGAACTTTCAAAAAAAGTTAAACAAATTCAGCCTGTGCTGTTGTAAACTGAACCTGGAGAATTCTCGTATGGACTTTTTTTGTACGTAGGTTCTTGCAGTTCTTCACTAGCTGGTGACTATACAGTATGCGGTAATTATGTAGGTATAGTATACCTTCACTTACAGTGAGGTGTCCTTTAATGGCTTGCATGTCTGCCGCACAGTCTGAGTTTTGTTCTGTTGGAACAAAGGAGAGGTTAGCTCCTACTATAGCTACTTTGGGATCAATATGCAAAGCAGTACCTGAATATCCTGAGGAAATTATTGCAGTGGATTTGATTTAGTTAGTAGTGTGTAATACTAATAACGTTTTGTTCACCATGGCAGCAACTTTCAATCCAAAACGTTTTATATTGATTGTGCCCACATTTTTTGTAATTGCCTGGAGCAGTGGTCTTCAACGTGTATGTTGAGGAGCAGGATGTGAAGGAGAAGGAAGTCTGTGAGCTGCTCCTGAGGTTCATTCACAGCTGCAAGACAGGAACCTATTTTAGTGAAATACCATCCTTGCTGGACAGTTTTAGAAGCCCACAAGTAAATAAAAGCTAAAATTGGGATGCTGGTGCTTACAGCACTTGTTTGAATATAAGGAAATCTGAGTTCCAGGCCCTCTCCAATCTGAGGGCTCTCTTTGCTTGCAATTCGCATATCTGAGAGAGGTGTCCCAGTTATCAGGTTGAGGAATGTTAGTGTGATTCTATCCTTATTACTGAAGCTGCTCTGGGGCTGAACAAAGACTATAATCTCTTTGGTGCCTGAGGAAGAGCAGTTAACAGGTAGTACACAAGTGGGAGGAGGTGCTCCTTTGGTTCTGGTTCCTGTTTGTGCACTTTACACGCTTCATGTTAGCAGGTAGTGAAGAAAAGGCAAAAAAAATCCTCAGAGCAGAATTTAAACTCAGGTCTTTTTCCCTCCTAATTAAATTCAGGAACTTGAAGATAGCAGATGTGGAGATGGCTTGCTAAGTCTCCTTGTAGTCCTCATTAAAACAGGCGGGCTTCAACCTAACACTAGGTTAGGATAGGAAGCAGCATTTACCTTTTTATTAACTTTTAGCAGTCAAATTTTTTTTCTTGTAGGTGAGTCTATTAAATCATTTTCTTTAACTTAGTAACTTTTTCTTCCCTGTAGCTTGCTTATTTCTGGAGGTAGATATTCTCTAAGAGCTGACTTATAGTTGAAATAAATCTATGGGAATGTAATTGAAGAAGTTAATCCCAAGACATTGTAACTTACTTTTTTACACCCAGGGAGCCCAATATTTGGTAGATATGGACAAAAATACTAAATTGCTTCAAAATCTATTTAAGTATCAACTTCTGGGCAAAAAAAAAATAAATTGTTATCAATCTATAAGAACTGCGGCTCACAAGATCAGCTTTTATAGTCAGAAGGCACAAGTCCACAAAAACGTATAGCTAGCTTTTTCTCTGGTTTGGAGAGTTGATTGGGATGCTTCTAAAATATTACCATCTTGGCTCAAAATGCCTCTTAAAATACCAGCATTTCAGGAGGAACAGACAAAATGTTAAGGCTAGGGTTTCATTTCTCCAAGGAAAATCTACGACTTCACAACTTGCACAGTAGCTGAAAAATTAAGAGGGAGAAATCAAACAGAATATTTCATTTTCATATGGTTTTATGTTTCTTTTAAAACACACTAGCAGTATGCAGCATTGATGATTTGGTATATTTCCAGTATTCTTGATGTATCACAAGTTTAAATGACCATTCCTCAAAGAAGCTGATAACGAAGCCCATCCTCAGTGCTGCAAGAGCATGCTGCTGTTCAATAAAAGGGTTTTGGTGATTGTTTGGGTTTTTTTTAAAGTCACTGCTAAGGAGGAACATGACAGAGGAGGTCGTCTGTCTGGAATGTATTGTCTTGGTTTCATGTCTGCACTTGACAGAGGATCAAAGAGCTCCTCACAGAGCTACCATCTCTATGGAGCCATGCAGCTTTTGTAAAACAGGAACTCAAGCAGCTGATCTATTTGAGTAGGTGGCTAGAAGATAATAAATTCAAGCTCATGCAGAGTTCATGTGAGAAGTGGGAAATTGTTGGCAAGCTCCAGTCTAATTGATCTGGCAATAGGGAAGGTAGAGCAGAACTACAGTGCCTGTGTTATACTGAGACTAGCCTTCTGCAGAAAATGCATACGGCAGGAGGCAGAACTATCTTTTTTATGGTACTGTTGTACCAGTGATGTGATATAAAGGGAATAAGTGATGAAGGTCAGTCAGGTCCATAGATTTTACCACCATGTACCTTGAAGAGTGAATAATACCCATTTGCACACAGTGTCATTCTGACATTTTACCTTTCAAAAAGCGTATGAAAAATAATCTCATTATGCAGATCTCTTGCACATTGTCCATATTGTAAAGCATGTCTAGATCTGCAAAGTATCATTTCCAGTGTATGATCTGACCTGTAGGAATGAATAACATTATAGCTTTTCTTTCACAGTTAATTAAATCTTGTAGTTAGGCTGCTATCTTTATTCTTAATTTACCTCTTTCTCTATATTTATCTCTAATTGTTCTGTTAATGTCATGTAAAAAATTGTTTCAGACATGTACATTTACATCTTTGAGATAAATATGTGTCTACATATATCTCAGGTATTGAAAGACTAAAGATTTTGTGATATATCTACTGGAAAGATACAATACTTAAAGCATTAATTTTTCAACAGATTTTGTTTTCCCCTGTTGGGTGATGCTCTGCCTCATGATTTAATGATACAGTAATTTAAAGAGACAAGCAATGGACAGACTTTCAGAATCATTTTGTCTAGTGTTGTTCACATGCTCATAAAATTTATCACATTTCTTAGCTCTGTGAACCTGGAAATTTTGTACGTTATTGTCTTCATGTTGATTGAGTACCTTCTATTCTCTAGACTTTCTGTCTATCAGAATTCTTTATTGCCATTGTATATTTTTTCAGTTGCATTTTGATACTTTAAAAAAAACTGTCTAGGAAACAAATGGAGTTCATTCCAGTTCCTTTGATATATTAATGCAGGAATTTGTGAGGATCTTGTGACTGATATTTGTCAAACAACCATTTATGCATTTTATCTTCGTATCTCTGCATGACTCATGGAGCAATAATGTCCAATTTACAGATGGAAAGCTGAGATGCAGGTTAAATTACAGGGCTTGCTTACAGTCATACAGGAAACCTGTGGCTGAAATTGCATGCTAAATGTGCTTTAACCCCAGCTTTGTATGCTGAGCATGTCATCATATGGTATGGAATATTCCTTGGATTGGTTGGGGTCAGCTGTCCCGGCTGTGTCCCTCCACAGCTTCTTGTGCACCCCCAGCCGATTCACTGGTGGGGTGGGGTGAGGAGCACCTCACCTTGCTGCTCTTGATTCTGTGTAACCACTGCTCAGCTGTAAGAAAAATATCCCTGTATTATCAACACTGTTCCCAGCACCAATCCAAAACACAGCCCCGTACTAGCTACTGTGAAGAAAATGAACTCTACCCCAGCCGAAACCAGCACATTGTCCAAGTTTCAGACCGTGTTCCATGTATTGCCCCTTCACGTATCAGTCAGACCAGAGCTTTATGTTCTTCTCATTGATACAATATTCTTCTGAACTTTGGAAAAGAAAAACTACTAGCATTTTCCCACTAAGACTGCTGATGGATCTAAATTGCTTTTGCTGATGTGCTTGGTTCCGATCTGCAGTGTTATTGTTTCTTATATGAATTTACAGAAGCTGGTCATTTCAGAGAAAAAGTTCTTGATGGACTTCAACATTTCTGGAGAGTTGACCAGAGAGAGCTATCAGTACAAGCTGTGGTTCTCCTGATACAGATTTTCAAAATAGGGTTGTGAAATGTAGATGGTGTTTTTAGACTGTTCCTTTCTCTTTCCAGTTTTTAGTAAGTATGAGTGCAGTAGTGTTTTTCTCTTAACTATTTTGAAAGATAGGAATCTTCTTATTTTGCATTTATTTTTTCTCTCTGCTTTTGATACCCAGGAGAACATGTAACTTCGAGGTTTAAAAATGAAGTGGAGCGGATGGGTTTTGATATGAACAATGCCTGGAGGATTTCCAACATTAATGAGAAGTACAAGTAAGTTATGTGGGCTGCTGATTTATAGCCAAGTGGCATCTCAAAACACTAATTTTGTTATAGCAGATTACTGGAACTTTTTCCAAGTTCTACAGATCCTAATAAGGGACAATTGGAATTATGATTTTTTTGTTGTTTTATAGAAAAAAGGTGCATTTAAATAATTATTTAATATTTTGTTAGCTGCTACAATTTTTATAGGTGTAGAAACACCAGATTTTGATGTGCTTGCCGGAGGACTTCTTAGAGAATAAGCATTCTAATGGAGGAAAGGGAAGCCTTAAGTGAGCAGAGAGCAGAGTTTGATTGAACTTCGAAAAAACATTTTTTATTGTGTCTTATTCTCTAAGTTACGACGAAGACTTATATTAAAAAAAAAAGTTGGTTTGGAAGAGTTAAGCTTGTAGATCCTGAGAATAAGAGAAAAGACTTTCGGTGGTCCTGAAAGCATAGACAAGTATTCTCTGGCTGCTGGAGCGGAGAAAGGTGGTCCTCCATTCATGGTTGGTAGGACAGAGTGTACTGACTGATCCCTAATCCAATTCAGAGCAAAACCAGCAGTAACATTTTGATGAAACATGTTTCATTGCTCTGTCTTTGCAGGATAATGACTTGCAGCTGTTAGTTGGTCTCACTGCAAGAAGAATATCTGTCTTGGTCCCTAAAAATCTAGGGAAGAAAAAAATAGCTATTCCTTACATATTTAATAATGAAAAAGGCAAAAAAAAACTTTCTATGTCATATGGAAGCAGAGTGACATAAACTACTCCTTTCCTTCTTGGGGCCAGCATTTGAGAAAAGAGCATTTTTTCAAGATTATTGATACATGTTCCTGAATAGAATGGTCTTTGACATGTCTTCATGTCTGTCCTTCTTGTGCAGTAAATGCATCTCTTTAAGGGGATGGACTGGGGATGAACTAGTTTGATTCAGCAATATATTGCAGTCACTACTGACTGCTTGCACTGTTCTCGTTGGCAGTCATGGCTTCATTAGTTAAATTGTGGAGTAGGAGGTGCATCTAGTAGAAGAAAGTTCCAGTTAGCCAGTCAAACATAAGCCAGTGCACTCGGATTCCTGCCTTCGGCAAGGGTTGATTAACCAGAGTACTTTTTCCACACTTACACAAGTTTTCTGTCTTGAATCTAGTAGCCCAGGGTGACTCTGCTTCTGTATTCTGTCACCCAGAAATCGAGTGGCTAATTCTTTAGGATGGGGAGACGTGGGACTTCTTCTCTGTGGTCCAGTTTATTTCAGCAGCTGCAGTTAAAAATCGCTTGCATGTGAATTTCCCGGGAAAACACTAGCTCGAATCTTCTAATTCTGAAATGCATTTATGCTCCTCAATGTTTTGTATATGCGAAGGAGGAGTTTATTAACATGCAATGAAACAGGAATTAACAAAATGGCAGTTTGCTGAGATGAATAGCTGTCAGGTTGCTTATGCTGATTATTTGTGTGTGTTGTCTGGGAGGTGTGTAACTGCTTTGTATTGCTTATTTTCAATCTTTTGCACCACTTTTCTCACAGGCTCTGTGGTAGTTACCCCCAGGAAATCATAGTTCCTGCCTGGATCACGGATAAAGAGCTAGAGAGTGTGGCAAGCTTTCGGTCCTGGAAGCGTATCCCTGCTGTTGTGTACAGGTGAGGCTCTTGCAGGTGGAACAGCTTTCCCCAGCCTGTAAATGAGGTGTTCTAGCAAATAAAAGCTGAAATAAGTTGTAACTGGGAATCTTGGCTTGTAATGAAAGGTGTTCAGGCTCCTCTGGGCCCCAGATGTCCCCTCTCTGAGCCCGACGGACTTTAGCAGAAGTGTTAAAGGTATTTAAAAAAATATTTTTATAATTTATTCAAAGTGAAGAGAGGTCTGGCTTTGCATCTTGCTGTGTTTTTGCATGTATAACATGATGTGGAGGGATGCTGTGAAGGCCCAGGACCTGCTAGGGTAGCGTTGGAGAACTAGGCTGGGAAGAGGCAACAAAACCTGGCACAGTCCCCTCTGTGCTGCCTGGTGGAATGGTACCCAGCCAAGCTGATCTATCCTGGGACTATCTCTGGGGTGAGTTCCTGCTGTTCCACTCCAGAAGGATCCCAGAAGCGGTGTAGTGAACAGGACCTTGGAACAAAACACAAACCCACAATCCACCCTATTTAGGTATCAAACAAGGATGACGGGGGACTCTTCACATGAGAAAACGTTCAGACCTTTATTTAACTGACAGCAAAGTATGACTTATTAAGCCTGATAGCTTGGGGTCTTTGTCTCCACATTTGCTACCTATCTATGTATTGGTTTATACCTATTTGAAACTCCAAGAATATGTAAGACAGCAGCATATTTTGGCCCTTGTCAAGCCATAAATGAGGTAAGGCAGACTTAGTACACATTCACTCTGAGTGGGAATAATGGTTTGTATCTTTTAATTCCAAACACATCTTGTAAGAGCACGCAGCATTTGCATCTCCTGCAAGTCATTCCTAGGGCAGTCACCTCAGTTAATATTGATTTTAATTTTTTAATATGGAATTGAAAAAAATGTAACATGAAGACATCAACATGGCTGACGAAATGATAAATGGCATCTTGGCTAGGTATTCCTTTGGTTTTTCTCTAATTCTTATCTAGCTAATACTCAGACTGCAGTATAAACGAGGACCAATACCAAAATTATTTAAGGGAGGTATAAAACCCAAATTACAAAAGAATGTACATGTTAGCTGTATCTACATATTTTAGATAGTTTTAATCAGACAGTCTCTTCCTTAGATTGAGTCCAGCAATTCTTCATAACAAAATTGCTTTTCTGAGATGCTGTTTTTTGGCAGCTGCTTTAGTAAGAAATATATTTCAGCATCTGTCTTTTTTTCAAATATTCTGGAACCTGTCATTTAATACTGTGGCCACTTTCCTGGTGTAGTTATCCTCCCATACATATTTAAAATATCTTTTAAAAACTCAGATGACAAAGGGATTAAAAAGATAATGAATACTGATAATTCCGTTAAGACTGACTAGCCACCCGTTCCTTCTAAACAGACAGAAAGGAAAAGCTGTTCTTTGAGTGGCAAGCTAAATTTAGAGAACAGTAACTGACAAATTCATATGCCTTGGGTCACAGGAGCAAGTGTACAAGAGTTAGTGGGCCACAAAACATTATTTACCTAGCTTAAGAGTTCTTGTTCTATGAAAGGAGAACAAATTAGCTTGTGGCAGCAGACCTTATCTTTAAATCCTCCTATCTTTTCTCCTTTTTCTTCCAAATAATAAAGGGGTTAGCATAGTCTCTTTCTCAATGTTAAGGAATTGCTCCATCCTCTTTTCAGCTCTGAGGGGGGAAAAATGCTTTCCAGCATCTGCTAATTTTTTAAGACTTAAGGTATTTTATTATTATGGTAGTATATATACGTATGTATTTTTTAATATGTATAAAAGAATAATGTAATTTTATATGCTTTTCAACTTTGAACACTGCATTTCAGGCCACTTTGTGCCTTTTATGCAGGTGTCACATAATTGGGGGACATGTCACCTGCAAGCACACTTAACACAGGGAAGCATCCCTCCTTCTTTCATCACTATACAGGAGAAAGAAGTCACTTTCTTTGCATTCTTGGGTACAGCTTGCATTCTGGGGCATTTGTGGGAGAGTGATTTAAATGTTCCAGAGACCTCATAGACTAAAATTGTTTAATCCTTGGCATTCAGTTTTCTGCAGTTCTGATGAGACTACGTATGCTAAATTACCACATAGTTTTTCATTTGTAATCTTAAAATCAGTGGGGAAAAAGTTTTTCTCTTTTTTGATTTCTTTTTTTTCCTTATCTTGACATTTAGTAATAGATTTTTTCAAGACATCCTGTTCATCATTCTGCGCTCTAATAGAACTCGCATCAGCTAGTGGTTGATGATCCGTATGATTGGAAATCCATGGATAGTTTTCTCTCTATATATGTTGCCATAAAAATAGCCTTTTTCTTACTTTTGGAGGAGTAAGGGACAACAGCTCATTCAGCATTTTTTATCTGTTGAAGGTGATTTTGGGACTATTAGTTTCATTATTGATCACATTTAAAAAATCTGCTCTTTTTGCTTTACCACAGGGGAAAAAAAGGAATAATGATTTTTTTAAAATTCATCCAATAACTTGTCTCAGATACTGAACACTGGGACAGAGAGAGACCAGAGGCACAGACACTTGGCAACACAAAACTCATTGTCTGCTCTTGTGAAGCATTCAAGAGCTATGACAGTATGCAGAGGCTGAAAAGCTGAACGGGCTGAGTTCAGAGGCAACCTTCAGAAATACTCAGTTGAGATTGGGCTGTCGGGAGCGTTGCTTCTAGTTTATGATCAGATTTCTAGAAAGATCTCACACCCATTTTCTGCAGTTTTTCTCTGCGTTTATAGTTTTTAAAAATCTAGGCACATATTTATGTAGCTAAATCTGGCCTGTAACCTGGTTTTTGTAGTTTACCTGTTTTGGTCCCGGAAAAATCAATGTTAGGGAGAAGCCTTTTTGGATTTTGTGGAAAGCAGATAGAGAGGATTTCATGCATTGTGTAAACAGTGTCCTAAACTCATGAGAACCTACCTGGAAATTAGCTGTGTTGCAGGTGATTACCCATGCAGGCAGCATTTCTGCCAGCACAGGAAGCAAAGGTAAACAGAAAATGGCCATGTACCATACATGCTGAATTATATTTGTGAATTGCAGCAATGTATTTTTTCAGTTGCAAGTACTAGTAGTTAAGTAATGCTATGGAGGGAGCTATTCAAACCTTCATTAGTCCTCCCTGTCTTTGTACTTACAAGGGCTTGGTGGATTTATTGTTGTACTCAAAAGGTTGCTTGAACACAAGGAAGATTAAGCATGTGCAGAGGTGTACCATACATCATAGTTAGACAATGCTTTATAAAGGGCTTTGTAGTTATCTAATGGTGATTTACTATTTAGTTTCTGTAGGGAGGCTGCATGTTGCTTTGTCTCTAGAGGGTTAGGAAATTTGCAGTGGAGGGTTTGCTTTAATTTTTTAAATATTTTTTGGTTACTGAGATCTAAGTGACACCATCTTATCCCCAGCTCTATCTCTAGGGACCTTGGAATCACACTTAAAGTATTTGCTATTTTTTGTTCCCATAGCCAGCCTGGTTGGAATGAGTGTGATTCCTCAGACCTCCAACATTACCGTAAATAGAATTGTTTGCTGATTTCTGCTAGTACATCTGAACATTGCATATTTATGTAGGCTTAGGAGTGTTAGGACTTCACAGCTATCAATGAACTCAACTTTTGGCCTAATCTTTATTGTAGTATAAATGGGAGGCAAGAACCTGGAGATTAAAATATAACTGTTTATGAACCTATGAAAATGATTCCACAGGCAGGTAGTAATGAAATCTTGGAGAATATATGGAAAAATAAATGAGCTTATCTGAGTGTTCAAAATAGATTTCTTACATGTATAATAATGTTTTATTTTCTTTTCTTATGTGTGCAAGCGTAGTGGGGAACTAAGTGGCCTTTCAGTGATTGGCACGTATTTTTTGCTGAACTAATTTGATATCAATAGAGGTGTTTCTAGAAGGCTATTCATTTCAGCAGAAATATATTTTCCTTGCCATGCAGGCGGTTGGCACCTGGTGTAAGCGCTAAGGCATTCGGATTGCTTTTCCTTTGGTTCAGTTAATGCAGGCTGTCAGTTGCTTCCTCTCAGTGAAGGAATTTTATATGAAACAATTACAAAAAAGCTATGAAAAATCCTTAAAATACTGTATCACAACGCGTTTTGTAACTAAGTTTTTGCAACAAGGAGCCTTAACCCGATGTAAGTGTTGCTTTTGCATGAGTAGCATGAGGCAGCCGCTGCCGCCTGCGGCTGTGCCCTGCAGTGACACTGCAGAGGTGGTGCTGCTCAGCACCTGATGGGGGCTTGACAGCTCTGACAACAAATTCTAAACCAGCTTGTTACTCCGCCATAAATATTTATTAGTGGTAAAAGGAAAAAAGTTAAAGATTTATAGGTTTGGGTGGGCTTTCTTCCTGCTCAGGGCTGTGCAAGTTGACTGTTAAATTTGCATAAAGATTCAGCTAACCCTCACCATTCTGTGCAGTTGCCTCATTAGAGGGAATTAACTCTTGGTTGACATGAAGCTGAGACAGCCAGTTTGTTTGCAGGAAGACTCTAAAATCTTTTGCTGTGTTGTAACATATAGGAACTGTAACTGGCACATGCATGCTTTGTAAATACGGGGTTCTGGTGGGACTCCTGAGCAAGAACAGCGTTGCCTAGAGGCACCTTTGCTTAAAGGGATGTTTATCTGCAGGCCATTTCAATAGAGAACAGCAGTGTGGGGATAAGCGGTAAGATATTTCAGAAGGGACATGAGGCAGGGAGTAAACATTTCTAGGTGTCCCATTCCTCAGTGTTGTTGACTTGCCGTGTCGCCTGCTTTGGCCACTCCACCTGCAGCATTTCGTACCAGCAGCTGGGCTTTCTTTCCTGCCGTGGCTGAGGCCCTCTGAATTCAGGGTACTGCTAGGGAAGGTCAAGGCGAACATTGTTAATGCCAGATGTAAACACTTCAGTGAAGGGGAAATTACATTTCTGTGGTAGCAGTGGGATGTGCCAGCATGGAGGCAATAAGTGAAATTACAGTGATAATATGTTTCAGTACTCTTTTTTTTGTAATAGATTATAGGGGAGAGTTTTAAAATCTTTTTCAGAGTATGTTTGCAATGGTTGGATACGTTTTAATTATTTCAAATCTGTCCTTTATGTGTAGTACAAGAAGCTAGGTCAAATTTAAGAAAATAACTACTAACTCTTCAGACACTTAAAAAAAAATCTGATTATTTTTTTTAATGTCACTCCCCAGAAGAAGATAGCTACGTTCAAGTTGGGTCATTCGTCAGTTATCTCCCTGACATATATTTTTTTAATTGATAAACTTATCTCTGTACTCCATTTGCCAGTCCTCTGAAGTTTCATCTGTATATAGGGTGCTTGCAATTTATATTGCATTTTAGAAGAAAAATATAATGAACAGTATTTCCTTTTTCAGTGCTACTTAGGTGTCTGTAGCAAAATCTACTTGCTTGTGGACTTTGTTATTTACTAGCCTGGCACCACACTGGTGTTTAGATGTAAGAGCTACTGTTGTTCTTCAACTCCTTGGTGCTCTTCTGCTAGACATGACAGGTGTTTGAGAGGCAGCAGATGAAACACTACCCAAAGAGGGTCAGGAAGAGGATGGAGAAGACCCACAAATACAGGAGAAGCTGAAAAGGGGATGGCAGAGCCACTCCTTTCCAACAGATGCTAATACCAAACTTCAGAATGAGTAAAACTGCAGATGTTTAGCGTCCTGAGATGCGAAAGGCTCTCCTCCTTTCAGCTAGTGAAACAATACCTAAAATACACTGGCTTCTAGGTATGGTTCTACAGTGTTCAAGGACTGCCTCCTGTGATTCACGGGTGATGCCTAGAAATGGATACCATCGATCTATAAGAGTAAGGTTTTGGGTTACCATTAGACATGATACAAAAGGCGTGCCAAATTCTGCCAGTATTTCCTACCAAAATTGTAACATTTTTCAGATTTAATTATTGGTATGTTTTGATTTAAATAATCTCATCAAAAAGTGAATCTGTGGTTTTACTCCTGTCTTCTGGCTTTAAAATTAGCATGAATTAAATTGAACCTTCTAATTTACTCTGGTATTACAGCAGTAGACCTGACTATCCAGCAGGTGTTGAATACCTTTTTAGTGCCTCATCAGCTGTTCCAGAATGCTCCCCAGCTTTCACTGGCCAACAGACAACAATATTGAGCAAGAAAATGCTTTTTTTTTTTCCTCCTCTTAGTGACCTCAGCTTTGACTTTCACCTTTCAGTGACTGTGTGGTCACAGTCAGCATTTTGAAGGGAAGCACGTGGAATACATTGCCACTGAATCACAGGTTGAGGATAACTGCTGAATGATAGAGAGATCCCTGACAGGAATTAAACTACTGGAATGCACCATTTAATTTGTCATGCCCTCTGTGTTTTTAGTCCTGATTCTTCAAGTTATGCACCACTGTTCTTTTTATTCTTTTCTTTTTCAGGCACCAGAGCAATGGAGCAGTTATTTCCCGCTGTGGACAGCCCGAGGTCAGTTGGTGGGGCTGGAGGAATGCAGATGATGAACACCTTGTCCAGTCTGTAGCCAAAGCCTGTGCCTCAGATTCGAGGTCCAACAGTAACAAATTAATGAATGGGAATTGTTCCAGAGATTTCTCCAATGGAGGGGACCTCTCTGATGTGGAATTTGGTAAGTTTGTCACTGTTCCTTTTCTGTAAAGGGCAGAGCTTTATATAAAAGCTTCATCTCTTATATGTATTGTAACAGATTCAATCCTTTGTATTTAATCAGGCATTCTCCAGTTTCTGTACATGCAATGCATATGCATTGTGGCACTTGAGTGAATCATTGTAAACAGTGTCAGAAGCATCCTTTTAGTTACTCATCAGTTGCATATCCTCTTCCCCAGATTCCTCAATCTCTAATGCTTCAGGAGCAGAGAGTTTGGCAATACAGCCTCAGAAGCTTTTGATCTTAGACGCACGATCTTACGCAGCCGCTGTGGCGAACAGAGCCAAAGGTGGAGGCTGTGAGTGCCCAGGTAAGCAGTGTTTCTTCTCAGCTTCCTATTAAGTTAATCAAAAGGATTTGCTCAAATATAATTACACTGATATTCTTCAGTACTGCATATTTAACAGACTGCGTGGATGCAAGTACTATTCATCTATATGAAAGTTCTGGATCATTGCAGCTGTCACACAGCCCTTCAAAAGGACAGGTTTAGCTGTTAATTAAGTCTGTTTCTCAGAGCATAAAACCAGCTGGTAACAGTGTTCAGTAAATGTTGAACTGTGTGGAATATGCTGATTAGTTTTCCCCTGCTGAGTCAAATATATAAACTAGAAAGAGACAAAGGTGTCCAGTGTGCTAATGTCTAAAAAAAACCTGAACAAACTTGTAAAAATCCACTAACTATAGAGGCTAATAATATTCTAGAATGGTTGTGCAGAATACAACTCTTCAGCAATTTTTCTAAAGCTGAAACATTTTTTGGCATCTATATCATAACCCAAAGCAACTGAAATCCTGATTCATCTTGCGTGTATAATACATTTGCAATTATCCCTTTTTGTGTTCTTTAGCACTTGTAGATTGTTGGTATTCTAAACAAGATACTATTTTATGGTCACTACTGGATATGAATGGAACCTGTTAAAATTCCATGGGTGGAGAGTCTAGGAAAAAATACCAGAGAGAAAAACTATAGATAAGATAACAAAAGTTATTTTGACCATATAGTCTTGTTTTGGTCTTTACTGCAATAGCTGCACTTTGATATGTAGGCACCATTTTCCCTTTAACACCTCAAAACTGCTAAACTCCTCATCAGAGAGCAAAATTTCAAAACAGGAAAGCAGAGTATACAGGAAGTTTAATTTTCTTCCTATATATTGCTTCTTGAATTCTTCGTAAAAAATTTCCAAACAGCTTGTCACCTTCATAAATTTGACCTGCGTTAAGTGCTTCCTTTTTGCTGACAAGTTTTCTCCAGGTATTGCCAAGTTTGCATCATTCTCTCTGTATAAAAATACCTCATTTATGTTGTGCGCTATTTTATATATAACATAATTCAGTAAAAAGACAAAAAAATGCTTAAGTTGTCTGATACTGTCAGTCGCTTCTGTCCAGTCACTTACACAGTCCATCACTAACACAATGTTCTGGTTTGGGCCAGAATTTGTTGGGCTTTTAAACAGTTAAGAAATCAAATTATATAAAACACGCAGTAGTCTCTTAAAAGAGCATTTTCTTCTGCAAGCACTCAGAATCCCATTCTGAATCCTGATTAATTTTTTTTCTTTTGTAGAAAAGGTTATTTTAGCTATCGTCACCATTTTTTGTGCTGAGAGAAGCATCAGGACAGAAGAAAACTAAATCTAGGAAAGACTATCGAATGAGTATCTTTCTGCATCTTCTTGGGTGCTCCCTTTGACTAGTGGATCCCGTCTGTACGGATACTGATTCCCTGATAGAGCAGAGTTGCTTGAGTATGTCCCATAGCAACATCTGAAGGCTCAGTGATTCTGTCTATCTTCTGTTTTCCTGAGCTTTGAGTATTTCTCACATGTGTGATTCTTGTTCCTATAAGAGGAAAACTCAGAATAAAGCTGTGAATGAAGTAACCTTTCAGCCTTTTTGAGTGGTTAGGAAAAGGAATAGATAACTTATATAAAAATATACATTAGTTTACCAAATTTAAGAACATCCGTAAATTGTTAAACATTGTTTATGCTTTGCAGTCTCTTACAATGTTTCTCAGGCTTTTTAACAACATTCTATAACCTCAAGCACAGCAATATCACTATGGCCATAGGTTTGTACTCTGCTTTTTGTAATGTGAAGTGAAACACTGAAAATAAATACACAAACACTTTGCTAACTCTTTCCTGTTTTGCTATGCTGTGTTGTAATGTCTGGAGTACCTACTGAACTCTTAAGTACTGGTTTCTTCTTACAGAATATTCGTAAACAGATTATTTCATCTGTGCACAGCAACAGTGGTTTGTTTTTATGAAAAAGCTTCTTTTAGAAATTAAACTTAGAGTAGTTTTTAGTTTCTTTGCTCTTTCTTGGTATTTCCCTGCAGAATATTATCCAAACTGTGAAGTAGTGTTCATGGGGATGGCAAACATTCATTCTATCCGGAAGAGCTTTCAGTCGCTGCGTTTGCTCTGCACACAAATGCCAGACCCAGGAAAGTAAGTGGGTGTTTGGTGTGTTTTGCCTTTGTTTACATGTTTCTGCAATTGCGTTCTTTTGCTGCTGATTTGTAAACTCGAATTCAGTGTTTTTTTTCCCTTGGTGACTTTCCTGTGTAATAATGCTAAGCTATATCTTTTTCATTTCCATGGAATTTGAGCTAAAGGAAGTCATTGGTTTATTATTGAAGTGAATGTAGAAAATGAGATCTGAGATTATAAATGTAGCCTTGAGTATTGATACTAGAATGTTACTACTTTCAGGTGGGCTTCTAAGCGCTAGCACTTAGGCTTACCTGCTGTTCCTGGTTCTTTAATCTTTACAGCTTGGCTCTCCTTCAGAAAATTCTAGTGGTGTTCCATGTACTTCACACATTTATAGTGTCATTTCAGGAGACCTATTTCATAGCCCTCCAATGCTGTGGGATAACTAGCTTCTAGTGGCCCATTATCTCAGGAGCTTCTGAGGTTGGGTCTTCACTGGGACACTGCAGTTGCACCAGTCCTGTTTCCCCTACCACTTCCCTGTTTTGAATTTGCTGCTAAGAGTCTTTCATGGTTTCAAAGTAGATCCAGAATGGCCACCCTTACTAAACTGGATACGTAGATCTTCATAGGGTAGAGATACTTAAGATACCTACAGCACACCTTGTAAAGCCTGGGAATAGTTGAGATATGGGAGATTTCAAAGGCATCTCAGGTTCCATCCTTTCACTGAAGCACAGAGTTGTCAGGAGTGTATGGCAGAGTCCCAAGGTACTTTTGGTACTTAAGTCCTTCGGTACTGGCACTGCTGGGTAATCTGAATCCTCAGCTCAGAGGAAGGGAGACAGCAGACACTGCTGAAAGTAATGATTACCTGGTAGTGCTTACATTGTCCATTGCTGGTGATGTGTTATGCTCTTGTCTGGGAAAATGTTATTTAAGCTTCTTGCAAGTCTTATGCAAAGCACATACCAGAGACTGGCTGTTCCTCAAGTGGACTGCATGGCTTTGTTTCTTACAAGTCTGGGAAAGTGTTAACGAGATGGAAATGAAAAATACTCAACAATGACGTTCACAGCTTATTAAAATAGGAGCTTTGACTTGATAAATTCAAAGATCCAAACCTGAAAGTATTTTAAAAGAGCAAAAACTGTCTTCCCTTGTTTTCCTCTAGTTGGTTATCAGCTCTGGAAAGTACCAAATGGCTGCAGCACTTATCTGTGCTTCTGAAATCTGCGCTACTCGTAGTTCATGCCGTGGACCGAGACCAGCGACCAGTCTTGGTGCACTGCTCAGATGGCTGGGACCGAACCCCCCAGATAGTGGCGCTGGCCAAACTGCTGCTAGATCCGTATTACAGGACCACAGAGGTTTGTAAACCATCTGTTAGTGCATGAGGTAGTTACTGAGTTTGGGTCCTCCTCTGAGGAAGACTGTCTATAAATTATTTCAGTTTTTTCCACCAGAAGAGACACTAAAGCTAGCAGGAGTTTACCAACAGTAGTCTGCAGATAGTTACATATAGGTGTAAATATAGTCTGTAATTCAAGAGCAGATTATATTTCCCCCCTTTGCTGTAACTGCACAGTCACGGCCTATGCCTCCCCATATTGAGCTTAGGAATATGTAGTACAAAGTGCTACATATTGCAGTTTCTATTACACCATTGCAGTTTCTCAGCCAACTATTGCTACAAAGCCTTTCTCTTTTCTAGATTTCCCAACTGCATGTTTTTCCAGTTTCACATTTTCTTTGCCCTCTGTCATTTAGTTCTCTTGGGTTTTCAGCCTTATTTCCCCCCCCCCATCACTTTTCAGCATTGTGTGATTTGTGATGGCTGGATTCCATCTGCCAGCCCACATGCAAGATGCCTTTGTTGTCTAGAACAGAAGCATATGTCTGAACACTGTACTATAAACTGCTGCTTAAAGCCTTGGACACATGAGGACTAGAAGTTTAAACTGCCTTTTGGATGAAATTGTGGAAACTTCTCGGGTCCTTTTTCACATGGGTTCTAAAAGTCCATCCATCAGGTCAAAATATACTGCTCTGTCCTTGGCACAGAACCTCCTCTTGGTCCCTCCTAAGGGTGCTGTCATTCCTGTTCAAAGTGCAGAGTTCTTCTGTACACATCCTTTGCCTTCTTTCTTGTCACCACTGCATCGGAGGAAACCACAAACTGTAGCTGTCTATGCAAGGATCAGAAATGTTTAGGAAAATGAGTCTTCAGCATCATCGCACTTCAAGCTTTTCAGCTATCGGCTATTTTTTTTGCTCTAATTACAGCCATTGACTTAATAAGCATGCTCTACAATTTTTCTTTCCACTAAGAATCAAAACCTTCCTAACCTGTGATGACTTTTAGGTCCTGTAAGATGAGGCGTTGCATTCAGGTGCTCAGCTAGGCACTATTTTGAAATGTTCTTTGCCCTTTTCGTTTGCATGGGAAATCATGCAAGTCAACCTTTAATCAGCCTTTTGACTGTGCTACATTTGGTGTACACACAGGCAAGCACTCTCTCTGAGCGTGGATGTCCTGTTGCAGATGAATTGTTTTCTTTTATGAGAGACAGATCTGCCCATCATTTTCAAGGGAGAGCTTTAAAATTTCCTGTCCTATGTTGGTTACCATGATCCAGATAGTTTTGATCAAGATAAAGTTCCTATTTGCCCCTGTCTGGCCAAGATAGGTCTCATATCAGGATCTTCCCTGCCAGTCACTGAGGACTTAACCTGCCTTATTCCCTTTCCTGTTCATGTAGGTTTGGGAATTCATATCTGTCCTAATTTCATTGTGCAGCACTTCAGAACACAGAGGCACTAGGTAAAGCAGTAGAGATAAGTAACGAGGCCAGTGCTGAAGGGGAATAGGAGTGAGTGAGGACACAGTAATAAAGTGATTCCCACGAGTCTCAGACTGTCTTAGAAAATTGAACCAAAGCAAAATAGGAACTTTTCATCTGTGCTTTCATTTCTGCAGGGTTTCCAGGTGCTAGTGGAGACGGAGTGGCTGGATTTTGGCCACAAGTTTGCAGATCGCTGTGGCCATGGTGAGAATTCGGATGACCTAAATGAGCGCTGCCCAGTGTTTTTACAGTGGCTGGACTGCGTCCATCAGCTCCAGAGGCAGTTCCCTTGCTCTTTCGAGTTTAACGAAGCATTCCTTGTGAGTTGTGGCTTGAAAGATTGCTGTTTTATAGACTGCTTCTAAACCAGTACCCAGTACTAACATACTATAGAGCCCCAAGGGGCTTCTGATTTTCTTATCTATCTGTGATATGCTGCAGCCTGATAAAGGTAACAGGAAAGCTGCCCAAATACAGTAGACAAAAGTACTTGTATACTTTACGGGACCTGAGGTCTGTTCACTCTTAAAACAGAAGCAGGACCCTGAAGGACTTCTTTTAGACTTTAAAGAAATAAATAAATGATACAAATTTATTAGTTTCATCTAAGAGGTGCTGAAATAACTCCAGTATAATACATCCAAAAAGCATGAAAAAAATCATAGTTACTGGCAATATAAATTTCCCCTACTTTGATCTTGTTTTGACTTGAAGATTCCTTCTCTGAAAACAACCCGCCCCTTACCTTTCCATTCATTTTTGCTGTTTCTTTGCTGAAAATGTGTAGGATATATGAGAGCTGTGTTTATTTTCTTTTGAAGTGGGTAGCTCTCCTATTAGAAATTTGCCTAGGATGGTCACAATCAGTCCTCAAGGCCAGAAAGCAGGTCTCTGGGAAAGTGGTAGTCACTGACTGCAGGACTAGTAATCTGAAGAATAAAAGTTTTTATGAAGTATCTGATCCACCAAGAGATTTAAAGCACATTCCTGTGATTGCGTTGACTTGAATTACTGCTTGCCATATAACTGAGTATATGTAGGGTGCTAGCTTAGCTCAGTTGTGAAATGAGATACGTAAGGTTATAACTAACTTCACAGCACGCTGCAAATCTTCAGGAGCTTATGTGTGAACATACACTTAGTATTCTGGCCTTTTTAGAGCAAACCTTTTAATTTATTAGAGTATTGCAATACTTGTCTTCATTTAAACATCTGAATAATCCCATGGAAGTCATTTATATGCTTAAAGTTAAGTTCATATTAAGCTATTTTGTCAGACTGGGACCACAGCATGGAGTGAATAATGATCAGAATTTCTGTGCTGCATTAATGTTTTGTAAAAGAGGTATCATGATTCTCCGCTTTGTGTATCCCATAGGGCTGTGAGTTTGAGTCAGCAAGACTTTTATATTTGGTTATGAACAAATATTTTGTCTTCATATTTTATATTTTTTCCTGAATTTTTTAGTTATGATTTTAAAAGATCCACTATGCTTGAATTCTTTTGCAATTAGTTTATAAAGAGGTATGCAAAAAATGCTAGGTGTATTTGTATATCAGTCTTTAGGAAGGGGTGTATTGCCCTGTGAGGGAAGGATTTGTGGCTTCTTAAGCCTGAATGTTGATTCTCACATTAAGCTGATACCTTCTGCCATATGATAATATTTGTATTGGTCTGTGCAGGTCAAATTGGTGCAGCACACCTACTCTTGCCTCTTTGGTACATTCCTGTGCAACAATGCGAAAGAGAGAGGAGAAAAACACACTCAGGAACGGACCTGTTCTGTCTGGTCTTTGCTGCGGGCAGCAAACAAAGCCTTCAAAAACCTGCTCTACTCCTCCCAGTCTGAATCTGTATGTATTCTCTGTTCCTCACCATGCAGGGAGAGTCCCTTTAGGGGCTCCCAGGTACAATGTTCTCAAAAGTGTGTACCTTAAGAAAATACCTAAGCTTGTAGCAGTGGGACATCATAAGGGCTTAACTGTCATCATGAATACAGTGTAGAGATAAGCATTTCCAGAAAAGTGTGGTCAGCTCTCCTCATCGATGTTTACTTTTGAACAGTCTGTTCAGTCTGATGTTTGCTGATGTTTGAGGAATGTCAAATGCAACCTTGGAAATTTCTCTATGCTGGAAATGGCATTTTCTGTACCTAAATATTTTGGTTTATTTTTGTAACAGAAAACACTTTAGTGTTTGACAAATAGACCTTTCTAGAGAACTCAGCTATGTTAGAGGAGTGTCATAAAATTGCATACAAACCTAGACACTGTGTCTAGATTCATCTTAAATCTAAACAGAAAAAGTAACTCAGATTATTTAGTCTATCTTTGTTTCTCTTAATACTTTCACATTTTCAGTTTGGCTCTTCCATAGTAATAGCTCACTGAAGCTTTTGGGAAGGGACTTACAGTTACCTTTTTGTGTATTTGATAAAAGGGCCTGTAAGGCACTTAAGAAGGCAGTATGATGGGCATGTGAACAAACAGTCACTCATCAAATGTCATGATGATTAGGACAGCAAAGACTTTTATAAATATTTAAACCCTTTTTGTTTATAAAAGTATCAGATACCACAAATGTAACTAAGGACTATGCAATGTTTTTTGCGTATGATAGGTGTAGCTTTTAATTGTTCCTTAGAGTAAAATTAAAACCTGGCTTAGTAGGAAAGAGTTTATACCTACCTTTGTTATAAAAAGATTAATTTTATATTCACATCAGCCCTCTGTGGCTGTCTGTCTCCCCTGGACATCGGACGTGCAGCCTGCACTCAGACTGTGTGCAAATCCCATTTGTCATTGCGACAGGCAACATCAGAGAGAGCCCTTCAAGACTTCTCAACCTGACTTTGTCATCATAAGGGTGGATGTGATAGCTGAAAGCATGAGACATTGCAGATAAACACGGCTTGTGAGGACTTTTAAAAGCTATGAATGCATCTAAGTTTTCCCTGAAAATACCAGCAGCTTTGCCCAGGAGGAGCTTAGAGAGCGCTCTTAAAGCGGGCAGTGTGGCCAAGTAGCCATTCTGTCCTTGGGCTGCCCTTATATGCTATGTCCTGCAGTATAGATGCAGTCTTAGTGACCTGGCCTCTGTTCTCAGTTAATACTACACTGTAGTGTACTGAGCTAATTGAGATAATTGTCTATATGTGGGAGTTTTAGTAATTTCCTGTCTTGTATTCATCTTTTTGTGCTTTTACTTCAGTGTTTAAAGGTACCTCAGTGATGTAGCCACATCTGTTACAAAACCATAGTCGTTTAAGACCAGCATCCATCGAACCAAGCTACCCCACAGCCCTCCCTCTGCTCAGTGGCAGGGAAACCTGGCTGTTTCTCTGCCTTTGCCTGCTTTTCCACAAGAAAGTTGCCTAGGAAGACAGTGGAACCGATAAGAGCATCCTATGGTGTTTTTAAACTGAAACAGGAAGCATATTCTGCAGTCAAGGAATCCCTTTTAAGAGCAAGCTACCTCTTCAGCAAAGTATTTCTGCATGTACTTAATTTTTAACGTATGAGTGCTTCCATTAAAGACAGGGTTAGCTTTGATGAATTGGAGCTTGCAGAAGGAGGTTATTAGTTCAGCTCTCATGTGGCATGGTATAATACAAAGTACAAGGAAATCTCTGCGCTAACAATAGGCCACTGAATTCTTCAGCAGTTTAAATTGCTCAGAAGCATTATTAAGGTGTAGATTCACACAGCACGTTGCAGTAATTCATTCATGAGAAGCTGAAAGCCAGCATTGTTATGCCTCAGCTTCTGTCTCTGAAAGAAAAGATAATTATATATCCAAGTGTAGCTGATTAAAAATGCTATAGCTGCTCACTGGCCTTCAGAGTTATCTAGAGATCTACCAAAGCCTCCCAGCTGCAAACCTGAATAATAAACCCCCACTACCACAGTCAGATTTGAACACCTCTTTGCATTCTGGTTTACAATTTCTGAGCGTTGTGTGTTCTCCCCTCTCAGGTGCTGTATCCAGTGTGCCATGTGCGTAACTTAATGCTCTGGAGTGCTGTTTACCTGCCATGCTCTTCCCCCTCTACACCCACTGATGACACTTGTGCCCCATACCCTGTTCCAGGCTCTAGCCCTGAAGATCAGCCTCTGGGCAGGTGAGCCTAGAGCCCAGAAATCCCATCCTGTAAAGTAAGATCAACAGAGAATATTGTGGGATATAAAGAGGAGAATACTTGTGGTGGGAGGGAAGTATTCCTCAGAGGCTTATTTGTGGGACGGTTTGACTGACCTACCCAAAAGCAGTCTGTTGTCGTTTCAGTTTTGAAAGCTGTTAAGTTTCAGTGGTGCTAACAGCAAGAAGACTAGCAAATAGAATTAAGCTCTGGGTATTGCATAGTCTTGTAGGATTCTTTGTATCCTTGTGGGATATAAGCTTTCGTTTGGTTGTCTTGAATTTGAGTTCTTTTTCTGTGTTGCATGACTATTTCTTTGCTTTTTTGTATAATGATTCTGAGCACATGTTAATGAGGAGGTGTGACCAGACCGTAAGCATTTGTGCTTTGTGGTAAAGGTATTATTCTGGGAATGTTTGAAGTCTGATTGAGTGTATTTTCCTGACAGCAGACAAAAGTAGTACTGAAGCAGTTCTGCACTACAGATGGTCAAAATGTGGTCCTAGATAATACTTCACAGAAGTCTATTAGTTAGCTGATTGTTACTGTCCTAATTGTGCGGGGAGTTCTTAAACCACAGTAGCCAAATGTTTAAAAAAAAAAAAAAACAAACAAAACAACCCAATCCCCTGACTTCAGATTCTGATTATTTGTACTTTTATAGGTTACCAAAGACACGATCATTTGACAATCTGACAACAGCCTGTGATAGCAGTGTGCCTACAACCAATCGACGTAGTAGTGATCCCAGCCTCAATGAAAAGTGGCAAGAGCACCGTCGGTCTCTGGAGCTGAGCAGCCTCGGTAACCCTGGGGATGATCCATTTGATGGAGACAGCCTGAGTAAACAAGGCAGGGCTCCAGTTGGAGCAGAGCTCTCTGTTGCAGCTGGTGTGGCAGAGGGACAGATGGAGAACATTTTGCAAGAGGCCACTAAAGATGATGTTGGTCTGGAGGAGCACTTAAGGGGTAGCCTAGAGACAGTAGGTAAAGGGGATGAGATTGCCCTGGATAAGGAGAAGAGAACTGAAAATGTACATGGGTATGTCAGTGACCTCTGTGAAAAGGCTGAGGCAGATACAGGTATCGTAATGAACAATCCAGCATCCAATCCACATCCAGTTTCACAAGGTGCTTCTGAGCTTAAAGGACAACAAGGTGAGCGTACTGATCTCAGTAACACAATCCAGAAGTTACCTCAGGTGAAAGGACTACAGACTGTTCCTTTGGAGGGCTTTGTAAATAAAGATGCTCAAAAGAATATGGAAGAAGATGATGGCAAACTTGAAGGAGAAGCAGAGAGCCTGTACAATACAGCACAGGCCAGCCTTCCCTTACCTCTTACAATCCCACATGAAGTGAGAACATCCAACATTGAAAGTTCTACAGAAACCTTAACAGAGAATGAAGCAAAGCAAGAGCTCATTCCTAAGGGTCCTTGCCATAGACCTCACCTGATCAACAACAGTGCTGACGAACTTTCTCGAACTATTGAAAATAGGCCAGAGGGGGAGAGCATGCTAGAACTTCAAAAACGGGGAACAAAAGTACATAGGACTTCTGGTAGCAGCAACACACACATCCCAATGCCTTCCCCTTGTGCCTTGCCTTTAGCTGAATGTAAAGATGAGGTTGTGTGTAACGGAGAGCTGGAGCCTGAGAACAAGATGACAGAGAAGCCCGTGGGGTTTAGTATCACCCAGAAGTACCAGGCGACAAACGGACACTGTGTGAATGGAGAGGACAGTCGGATGAAAGCCTCTCTGAGTCGGCAGGTCTCCACAGCTAGCTGTAGTTCTGCACAGTTTCACTTGAGGAACTTGCACCAAAAATGGATGTTTAGTCATCTTGGTAAGCAGCAGGCAGCCAGCAGCCCAGACCAACCTGCCAGAAGTCACCTGGACGATGATGGGATGCCTGTCTACACTGATGTTATCCAGCAGCGCCTGCGCCAGATAGAAACTGGCCATCAGCAAGAAGTGGAGACCTTGAAGAAGCAAGTGCAAGAGCTGAAGAGCCGGTTGGAGAGCCAGTTCCTGAATAGCTCCTTACGTCTCAATGGTGATTATGGAGACGAAGTGGTAAGTGAAATGGTAATTGGGCCACTGCTGGAAACAGTGGGCTGGTTAGTCATGTTCTGGTTCTCACCATATTGTCAGCTCTTGGTTCATTGGTCAGGTAGTGATTTTCTGGCCATGCAGGCTTTTATAAAACTCTCAAGGTCATTCTGAAGAGGGCAAACAACTGACTGAGTACATGGCAAATGGTAATTAATGATGACTAATATTTTCACTGTATTTCAGTTTGACCATAAATGTACCAAAGGTTTATTTCAAGCTGGGCATTTTACAGCGTACTCACACATACCTGGACATACTTAAACACCTTCATTGGCCTTATTGAAAAAAAAACATTTGTTTTACTGTTGTTTTCATATATGGGCGTAGATCTTTTTTTAAGGATGTTAATGCGTCATTCATTGGGACAGTAGCGTAGGACTGATCTCATGGTGCTTTGCATGCTTAGGGTGAGAAAGATGCAGCAGTGGCTGCTCTGTTAGCTCAAAACCATGAAGTTCAAGTCATTCCCTTTTCAGATGGCTGGCCTGCACAAGGCTCTTTAACTGGAATAAATTAAGAGGTTTTGTGACAGCCTTATGTCAATGAGGGTTTTTTCTCAACACATTAAGAATTTTAAGGGACCTTTTAAACTGTTTGTGCTTTTACTTGGAAGTATTTAAAGTTGTAAAAGTAGAGACTTAAATTTGAGGCATGATTCAAATACAATACGCTAATTTCTGTAGCGATTAAATGATCTATGTAGTTGTGGTTGCAAAAGAAATTTTAAAATCAGAAATCAAGTAAGTGTAATTCTGAGTTCAAGATCTCAATAACCAGCAAGTTTTCTATATGTCTCTGTGTGTCTTGGGTGGATTTTTAAGTTGCTTCTCCCCTACCTGTTTTTTTTACCTAACTTCTCCTCCTCCTCCTCTTTTGACTAATAAATAGTAATAAAAAGTCAAAAGAAATAGTCACTGGCCTTACACTGTTGCTTGAATGTAACACTGCTTCAGAGAACAAGCAGGAGTCCTGTTCTGTAGAGGCCTTTGAGCACAGAAGAGTTCTGTAGATTGCTGCAAAACTTGTTTTTCGAAAGGCCCAGTATTATTAGCTTAGTAAAATAAATGAAGAGGGGAGAGCTACTTGGGGAAGCAGGCAGGCATGGGAGGAGGAAATGGGTGTGAAGGGGAAGGTGAGGGGACATAGAATCTCTGAAACAGAGTTTGTATCTTCCTGTGGGTTTGAATGCTGGGCAGAGCATTAGCCTGTAATTCCTGAGGGTGACATAACACCTATCAAAAATTTCCTTTTCCTATGGGCACATTATAATGTGTCTTATATGGCTGCAAAATGGAAAAAAAAATTACAGGAGGTTTCCAACTTCTGTTTGTTTCGTTTAATATTGTTTAAAAGTGGCAGAGGTGCTGGATAGTCCCAGGTACATTTGTTGTGAAAAATACTCAGAGCCTTCTTGGCTATTCACATTGGAGATAAGAGCACTAAGTGCTCCTTTTGGGCATCCATTTCAGCTCAGTGTCATTTCAATTGGGTGTGGCTTCTGTCACTGACAAAAGCTTGGATTCCTTGGAGAAATTTGGTGCTTTGGCTTAAAAAAAGGGAGTATAATAAATTTAAGGGCCTTCACAAACTGCAATGTAGGGCTGGATGTGAGAGCATGCTGTCCTCTAGAAAATTCACCATTTTTAAGAATCTGATCTCTACCTTCTATTTGAGCCTCAGCTTGGGAGTTATGGGTTTTCTTCTGGAGCTCCAGAGATGCCCATTCCTCAGGCACAAAAAGACATTATGTCAAGATTTCTTGCTATTTTTAATGTATTTTAAGGGCTGGCTGAGTTTTAAGTCAGTTAAAATAATACTCTACCTGGATAGACTATATTAAGGAAGCATTATTCCCCCAAAAACTATATATGGAATATATATGGCTCAAATTCTGGGTTTCCCATGTGTGATTTGGCTTGTATTCTCCAGACTTTTTGCAGACAAAAAGATAGTATATCACTAGTATTAGTTTTGAAAGTGAAACAACCTTGGAAAGGAAACGTGACCATGAAATTGGAGCCACAGATAGCAGCTTTTTTGGTTAATAACCCAAAGTGTTGCCAGAACTTTGTGCTAACACAGCAGAAAACAAATTTTAAATCCATTCTACCTCACATCATCCTGTTATCAGAGGGTCAAAAACTGACCTGCTGGGTGTTGGGTTTTTTTTGCTTAGCGGTTTGGTGGTGGTTTTTTTTTTTTGCAGTTCACTGCACAAACCACTTCAACATGTGGCATTTGTAGTCCCATTCAAAAAGGCACTCTTGCCTTTGCTGCCACGTAGGCACTGTAGATAGGTGACTGGTTATGACATTAACCCTTCAAGTGTAAGCTTAGCCTGCAGGAGGTACCCTTTCCACTCCTCCCCATGACTGTCTGGTTTTTATTTGTATGGAAGTAGGAATATGGGAAGGTTCTGTTCAGCTGTGTTTGTTTGCCAACAGACTTCTATACCCGACTCGGAAAGCAATCTGGATCAGAACTGCTTGTCTCGCTGCAGCACAGAGATTTTCTCTGAAGCCAGCTGGGAACAGGTGGATAAACAGGACACAGAGGTACAGACTAAATCCCTGTAAATTGCTTATTCTTCTGATAGGATGGGATATTCATAATTCGAATTATCCTACAGCCTTTGGTCATGTGCCACTTCTTGTGAACTATCTTCCTTGCATTTCACTTGTGTCTTATGCTTTAAATATCGGTACCTGTGCCTATAAGCCCTCTGCTGTCTGTGTATGAACTCTCTGAGAAGCTGTGGAAGGGATGGTTAGCTAAAGGAGCCTTAGGTGGACACATGCTTGGTGAATATTCTTGGCCTGGATACTGTTAAAACACAAAAAAAAAATGGGAATTGGACTTTATGACTTTATTTCTGTTTGTCTGAGGGGAATTTAGTTTATCTGTTCTCAAAGGGAAGGTTTCTGTTGTCTCTCTTCAATTGTTGCAAACACCAAATTTGTGCTCTTAAAATTGAACAAGCACTTCCCTCGTGGTGCTTTGCTTTGAATTTGTGAGTGCAAATGAGATGGGTTTGTTTCTAATTAATTGCCCTCTCCTTGATAAATTTGGCTTTTGTTTCTCCCAGGTGACACGGTGGCTTCCAGACCATCTCGCTGCACACTGCTATGGCTGTGACAGTACGTTCTGGCTTGCCAGTAGGAAGCACCACTGCAGGTAACCTATGCATCAACAGAGGATGGGAGGGAGGGAGGGAGGCATGGTCATGGCTCAGTTTGTTCCCTCTCCTGTTAAACCAGGAAGGATTTTTCTTTTGACATGTTCCTTTATCAAGGATGGCTGTCAGACTAAATGTTTTAGAGTAGGGCTGTGCATGCTCCTGAAGGAACCGAGCGCTTTGGAAGAACAGAACAGTTTCTCCTGTTCAATTCCAGTTCATGCAGAGTATATATTTAAAAAGCCAGATGTGGTTTAGGCTCCACTCAGCCTAAACAGATCCTGCCTTTTTTCCTCAAACTGGATTTGGAGGCAGCTGGCTGTTTAGCTTTTTAAGAGGGTGTAAATAATAAAAAATACTGGTTTGTCATCTTAGCATGCAGTAATTCAATACTGCAAATACATGAATAGCATCTTCTTCCCATTACTGGTTGTAAACCTTCTCCTTTCCTTCTCTAACCATTCTCCCCTTTTTATTAAAGTGCTCTTGTAAGAGAATCTGAAAAGGACACCTATGTGAAATAAAAGTTTTCTGGATTATTCTTTGCCAAACATACTGCCAACAGAGGGTACAACAGATAATGCAGGCAGCAGGGGCTTAATGAAGAACAGGTGGCAGAGGCCTTTTGATTAGATCATACTGTAGTTAAAGACAGAGAATCTCAGATTTCTAAGTCCTGTTTCAAGTAAATTCCTATTCCTGATTTCTGGACATGAAGGAAACTATTACAAGAACCATCATTCAAATAAATGGCAGTTATCACATTTTGATGTTTCATTGCTTTTTGAAGTTGTTGATAATTATAAACATCTTTCTTGGTTTGTGTCCATTTTATATTTTGCTCCATTTAGTCGCCTTGTAAAGATAAATAGAATAAATAGAAGTTGAATGGCTTTGATTTTTTTCCATGTCCACTGTGTTTGTGCAAATTTGTATGTCTCAAGGCTTCAGATGAAAAATATCATTAACTAAGCATACGGTTGTATGCATCTGAAGGGTTTTATAAGAGTTAAAGTGATGTTTTCCTTTGTCCTTCTCCTAGTGGCATCTGTTGTGAAGCGTACCCATTCAGCACTGTCACTCTGCCTCCCTAGGCTGACCTGACATTTGGCACCTACATTACAGTTTCCTAGGCCTGGGCTCTGGAGAACTCCTAGCACATGGATACACACAGAACATCCGCAACACCATGAGGAGTTAAAATTGACTCAGGGTTTCAAGTATGGTTGCAAATTTCCCTTTGGTGTCTTTGTTTCTTCAGCTTTCAAATGTCTAACCTGGGTTGACCAGGCTGTGTCTGCGTAAGCTCTGGTTGTTTATGGCAGAGACCAATAAGGAATGGCAACCAACAAGAAAACCCAAGTATTTCCACAGTATACGTTTTCAAAACCCCCAGTGATCAGTGGCAGTCTCCTCAACATCTTACCTGAGAGTGAAAATGAGTTGAAACCCATACACTCTATAAGGCCTTGAGCAGGATACACATATCCAGCTTCTTTCGTTGCCACTGTTTGATTCTTTTGCTTGTTCCCCTCTGAGCTCTTTCTCCCCTCCTTGCAGGGACATTGAACGTGTTGATCAAATCTGGTGAGCATTTACAACAGCCTCTGTCTGTTGTCTGTCTGCGTTTTCTTGGTAACTTCTCCAAACTAACTCGATCTATTCCCCCTCTTTGTTTTTCACTTGCCTAGAAATCACTAGAAATAAGCTGTGGGTGGCTAGCACAGTCTGTTGGATGTTTAGATCCGTATAAACAGGCTCCTCTTGCCACAGAAGGCATTTAGGACTTGGCTTTTGGTAGCTTAAACTGGGATGTGGATCACACTAACACTCACCATCAGTAAATCGTGTGTTTGAGTAGCAGAGAATGCTTCACTTCTGAGAAGAGACTATCCTTCAAGTTTAGCCATTACGCATTTATTTTTTATTTTTTCCCTTTTTTGCCTTATTTTTGGGAGAGGTCCAGGTGTTATGAAACAATTCTAATACTACTGTGCAGTGTGTTGACAAAAGACCTGCCACTTATTTTAGAAGGACTGAAAATACTGTAGCAGTAACAGGTAATGCAGAGCTGGTAGAGGGTTAGTATCACAAAAAATGGATAAACATCTGTAACTTAGTAAGAAGAGGTGTCGGTAGCATGATTGTAAGTCACCCTTCCTCAAAGGAGCAAGATCGCTTTTCCAGCCTGTTTTTTAAGGTCTCTTTAATCTCTTGAGCAAAGCAGAGGACCACCAGGATAGAAAGAATGAGTTGTTCAGAGCTTTCCGAAGCTCAGGGGAGAACAGTTACAGAACACTATTATCTATCTCAGAAGGATAAAACAACAAAAAAACCCCAAGCATATGTTAGGAAGCTGGTGAGCTACAACAAACAGGTATTTGTTTTAATCCCTCTGGTTCTTTTTTGACCTCATCCGTCAGCAGCAAGCTTCTGCTGGATAATCCTTCTTTGAGCAGCAGAGATGTGGGTTGTCGGAACTGCTTTTCTGCAGGGCGTTTCGGTGTAACACCTCACAGGACTGTTTTCACTCCTGCTGGTTTTTCTGATAGTAATTTCTAAGAGGGTCCTTAAGAAGGCTTCAAAACCACTGCAGAATGGCTAGCCATTGTGAGCCTCCTAGTGCTAGGGTTGCAGCTTTGAGACTGGGAGCTGCTGTGCAGAGCTGAGAAAATTAGCCCATTTAAGTGAGAAATGGGATTTCTCTGCTGACTCTTTCCCCATCAATGACCAGCATCTGGAAATCTTGTCTCTTGGCAATGAAGGATTAATCAAAGCTGCTGGGTGTAGGCAGAATTCTCTGTTGGTCTCTTGGCAGCAGCAAATCTTTTCTAGCGCAGAACAATAATGGCACAAAATCCTGATGCCAAAGAGTTAATGAACAGGGCATCAGGCATGGAGGTAAGCTTGCAAAATTCAGGTCCCTGGAGTGCCATTCTGAACTCCTTATAAGAATTGATGAGTCTGGAGGACAGGGCACACCAGGCTAGCTTGAGCAGCAGCAGGTTTTGAGGGGGCTGCAAGAAGAGAAGGTAATTATTTTCAAGATTTAAATTTTATCCCCGCCTCCTGTGAGGTGCATGTGCCAGCGTGCCTCCACCAGCTGACATCTGACAAGAATGTGTATGAGACCGCTCACCCTGCCGCAGTGTTGCTGTCATTTTCCAAGCATGAAATACCTGGCTGCCCATCTCATGGCTTTGCATGATCCTTGTTGACTCAGTTTACTTTATGCAGAAGCAAGGGACTGCCGGGAATGCCGCAGAAGGGACTGCGCTGTTGGGGCAATGGGAGGATTGCATCAACCGCAACTGGTTTTAATTTTTCATCTGTCCCATGCTTAAACTTTCCAGCAGTGCACTTGAAAGAAACAAGAAAATGCCTCTGTGCTGGTACTTACCAGCACACACTTTTAGAAGAGTAAAGGAGCAGAGACTCCTAACTCCTCCCAGGACTGCAGTATCTGATCTGTCTCTAACGCAAAGCTGGATCAGTGATGTGAGCAGGGGCCAGGACACCACATTCCCCACATCTTTGTGGGGGAAGGCCCCTTGTTTGCTCCCCCTTAGCCCCTCTCTTAGCTGTGTGCCCCCAAGGTAGCAGTGACAGTGATGAGTAGCACCATGCTTCAGCTTCTCTGCAGGACATGGGAGAGAGCTTACCCCTGTTTCACGGAGGGGTAAGTTCCCTCCAGTTTCACACGAGGCAGTGTTGTACAGAAGAGCTGTCACTGTAGAGGCGTTTAATGAGCTGTAATTCTGCTTTGTGCTCCTTTCTGATGTCCCTAGAGCTCTGCTTCAGCTTCAGAAGCAAGTAGCCCAGGGTGCAGATGGTGGTGGTTGTCTTTGCACGCATCATGGTACTTAGGGAGGAGCAACTGCAGTCTCCAGGGCTGACCCCATCACAACACTATGAATAGTATGATTTTAGAACTCGAGTAACTTTGTCAAACTGCTTCTAATCTTATCTTTTCCATTTTTCCTCTGTTCCTGATGCAAGGAATTGTGGAAATGTGTTCTGCTCCAGTTGCTGTAACCAGAAGGTGCCCGTTCCTAGCCAGCAGCTCTTTGAACCCAGCAGAGTCTGCAAATCGTGCTACAGCAGCTTGCACCCAAGCAGTTCCAGCCTTGATCTCGAACTGGATAAACCCATCACTGCCACGTCAAATTGAAGTTCCAGCCTCGAAGCAGCGGGGGAGCAGCCATGCTGACTCTTCCTCAACAGACACGTAGATTCTCGATGGGCTGAGGCTGGGAAGACGCGGGAGCCGTGCACTTTGGAGGCTGGGGCGTGGAACACTGCTTGGCGGGACAGACCTTGAGGACGTACCGCTGGATTGTGGGATTCTCCTTTTCCAGCTATTCCCCCTTTCCTTTCTGTCCTATCTGTGTGTATGTGTCTATGCGCGTGTGTGTGTATATATAATAATATATATGTATGTTTGTTTGCTGGAAGATTGTGGAAGTGGGAAGGGAGCTGGTGCCAGAACCAGATTTCCCTTTTGTATTTAACTGTCCCACTGCTGAACTGTTGCAGACAGACGATTTTGTGGAGGAAAGGAGAAGAGGGGAATCAGTCCAGCCAGTGTGCAAAGTGTGAATACCTGTAGCGTCAGTGCTAGTGCTTTCAATCACTCCTGTTATTTCCAAACAAGAAACTGCTGTTTGGGAACCTGTTGCTGCTAGAAGAAATGGGAACCTCTTTCCCAAGAGAGCACTCTCCCTCTCTGTTCTTAGAGTGGGCTTAGTTATCCTCGCTGCGTGAAGGGGGAATCAATCACAGATTTCCATACTCAGCGGCTCTGCACTTGCACACACAATCGATGTGTTTGGTTGCCATCAGCCCTGCCGCTGTGGCTCAGAGTGGAAACACCTGGACAACGCTGGCTAAGGAAAGTGGGTGCTTGTTTGTGAGAGGTGAGAAGGGGATTGAACAGGCTGCCGAGCTGAGATGGGTTTTACACTGGCACCGTTCTCTGAAGTTCTGTAAATGCAACTCACTATTTAAAACCGAGTGGGAAAGTAGAAGACCTTTGACTTCTATCCTTGCCCCATCTCTAGGATGGTTTACTTGATGTGAAGCTACTTTTGGAGCAGTGCACTTGTCATGGTTCATACAAACAAGTCGTTGTGCTGTTGTGCAGACTCGCACTTTAATGAGACTATCCAAACCAACGAAAGAGCAACTGTGATATGCTGGTGTTTTTGCTGGGCTTGGTCCATGAGGAGTGCACTGGTGCTTGTAATACTCCTGGGATGTCTCCTCCTTTTTCAGTCTGTATTCAGTGTACTCCAGATAGGAAAAACCTGCCTGAGGATTTTATAAAGACCTGAAATACATCATGGATTCCCCTTCTTCCTTCTCTCCCAATCTGAGTCTCTTTTAAAGTCACCTCCTTAAAGTGTGAATCTATTGAATACATGTTTTTAAATGAGTGTTAGGTACTCGTCCCCTTTTCCTTTTGATAGAGCCTGCTTAGTGCAATTTGGCAAGGAAGAAACGTAGATCCTGCTTCACAGTGTATTGCCTAGACAAAGTTCCAACTTCTCTCATGATATTCTCAAGAATCCTGCTGGAGTATTTGAGAGTTCTAGATAGAAAAGCTCAAAACCTTGGGAAAGGAGCGCTTCCCTTCCCTGGAATGTCAGAATCACATAATCCAAAGCGAGTATCACCCACAGAAAACCATCTCAGAATATTTCTTAGGTCTGATGGGGAAATGTCAAGGTATTTTATTTTTGGCTTTGAACTTCCCACACCCTTTGCAAGGATCATTACGTGGCTGCGGTGTAAGCAGAAGATTCATGAGACAAAAATGAATGTCCAGGAGGCTGGTTTAGCAGAGCAGCCTGTGTCCTTATGGGAAGGGGATCTGGTAACGAAGCATCTTGGGATCTCCCCGGGTATGGGTTTTGAGACGTTTTTCAAACCATCAGGAGGGAAGAGCAAAGATAAAGATGGGTTCTCCAGTCGAGTTGTATCTAGAAGTATTTGTTCCTAAACCAGTGCAGCGAGTATCTGGAACAGAACTCTAGGCATTGCTGTTCCGTGTAAAGCAGAGACAGCTGGAGCAGGAAAAGGATAACACGCAGCTCCTGTCTCTGGCTCTTCCACGGAGGGGGTGTAGGGGACACGGTGTAGTTCTGCACACTAACATTGTGTGGGTTTGTGGTGCAAATAGACAGTCAAAAATAAGTCTAAGATTCTGCAGTTCCTAATGACAGGTGCCAAGAGGTTATGATACGGGTTTTTGGGGTCTGTGATGTACAGTGTGAATAAATGCTTGCAGCTCTTAGTCTTTTTTTGATCGATGAAGCACTTTTTTTATTAATATTATTTTTCTTTGTATGTAAAGGAGGAACCAGTATCTCTCCATAGCTGTATATATAACCGTTCTCTCCTCAAGAGAGTAAAGTGCTCCTATATTTTTCATTTTTGTCAAAGCAAGAAGTAAATACTTTAGAATTGTTAAATATATAAATAAAAGTGAATAAAGTTTAGACTTTTGCATGGGAGCATTTGCTAACACACTTTCTAATTTTTTATTTTTCTTTCCTGTCCTTTCGTAGGGGATATATTTGAGGTTCAGCAGAAACACCAAGGCCTTTGAAAAAGGAGGCTGCAGCAGGCCTCCTCTTGCTTTCTTTTCCACTGTGTGTCTTTGCAAGGAACAACACACTGTTGCTCCTAAACTTAGAAGAAAAAACATTAAGCTTGGTTTTCCTGGTGCAAGAGTCCCAGGGAGGGGGAAAAGACACAAACTGCACACACCACCAGGTACTGTCAGTACAATCGGCACGGTTTTCTGAGCCTGGAGAACTGTGTAAGGGTCTCATCTTCCTCGGTACCTTGTTTTTCTTTTTCCCCTTAACCAACCATCATCTTTCAAAGCATTGATCCGATGATGTTAGCCCACATGTAGGAGCGGCCCAGGTCGCCAGGGAATTCACCCTGCCTTCAGTGACGTTTGGAAAAGGAAGCTCAATGTCTCCCTTCCCCTGCCGTGAGCAAGCGCCAGCGCTCGCCGCAGTGGCAGCGAGGAGGGGAGATCAGAGCTCGGTTCTCATTTGCACACTTTCTGCCTTATTCTCAATGCTGGATGGTGGAGCCGTGGCTCTTTGGGAACAAACCAAACTCACTCAGGTTTAATATCTTTTAATCTTTTCCCAGAAGGTGGAAAACTCAACTGCTGTTTGTCCTGCAAAAGTCTCCTGCACAAGGGTCTGATTATTCTCATTTTCCTAGGGCTGCTTGCTCGTTTCAGCCGCTTGGCTGCATGCGCTCCTGTCACATAAGCTCATACTCCCATCAGTTATTTCTCTCCTTACATATTTGAAGTCAAGAGAGAGGATTTGCCCTGAATTCTCAGAGGGAGTGAAGGGCTCCTTGAGCAACTGTGAGTTATTTTGGGACAGGCCTGTTCTAATCACAAGATGTTGTGCACAATTGCTTTATAATCTCATGGTATTTATTTAATCAAATAAAAGTGCAGATTCTGGGCAGAGCTGTGATCACAGCTGGTGGTAGTATTTACAGCTTCCAGAATAAAAAAGCAAAGCATATATAATGTTTTGCACTATTAAGAACATGCAAAGGAACAGCAGATTTTCAATTATATACCAGAATTTGATTTTATATAGCTCCTTTCATACTTGAGTTACTTCTAAGTGCTTTTTCAGTTACTCATTACTCTGTCGCACGGCGGCTGCAGACGTTATGTGCACACCGGTGCTGCCAGCCCCGGACACCGCACTGCTTGGATGTTTTCTGCTTCAGCAACACTGAGCAAAACCCCGGGGGTCTCCTCTGCTGCTGCTGGAGGGAGTTAGCTTTTTTTTTTAACTTCCACACAGTGTGAAGTCATTATTGTGCAGAAGGGCTTCATGTCAGAGGCGGCAACAGCCTGGCAGCTCTGCTAGAGGAGCACACAGCTGACATTGTGTAGAAGCTCATTTCCTGGTGATCAGTTCTTCCTAACGAACGTCCTTTCCTCTTTTGTTACAGCTCTCAAACAGCAGAGAGCCTGAGAGGAGAGCAGTGCTACTATCGCAATACACAGCTTTAGCACTGTCTTGCATGCTGTAAAACAATCTCCTTATGCAAAGGCGACGTGTACGGCTTATCGGGAGTCTTGCAGATAGTATTAGTGGCTGAGGAACAAGACAATCTTTGAGAACTGAAGGTCCCTCTCGTCCCCAAGTAGGACAGCAGCGAGCGCAGCCTCTCCTTGCCGGTGGAGGTGGTGATACTGCAGTGTGGTGGCCCAGGAGTCGTTCAGCAGCAGCAGTCTTGCAGGCTGGGCAGCAATTAGTTGATCACAGCTTAATTGTATGGGTGAGGTATGGTGGTGGCAGCGTGCAGGACGGAAAACCGAAGGCTCTTTGGTGTCGGGAACCAGTTGGCTACAAAGGAAAGGCTGTCGGTGTGGGACCGAGCCTGTGCTGGGAGGCTGTCCTACTGTTAGGCTGTTAGGAGGCTGTAAAGGGCAATAGCCACGCACAGGAAAGCTGAGCAGATTCAGAGCTTGTTTAACAGACAGGGCTGTGCAGATATTTTATGGTTAGTCTACAATTGTCCCTTTAATAGATCCTGAATTACTCAGTGTAAGGTTTTGAGAAAACCGTGTCCAGGGTCAGTTAGAAGATGGTGTTTTACTGGGCTGTGCTGGAAGGGGATGCTCAGTGCTGAGCGAAGCCCGGCTCTCGGACGTTTGCTCAGGTGCAGGATCCGGATCAGGTTTTGTATTCCTTAAAGCTGCCCTCAGCTGGATTCCATCGCTGGCATCGCTCGGAACTGGCTCGTGAGTTCCGTGGAATTACCTTTCTTGGTTAAAAAGCAAAAGCAGCAATTTAGGCTCTTTTCTGAGTCGTGAGGAAGGTGAGTGATGCAACCTCTGGTCGTGCGGTGCCTGCACAGCGGTGCAGTCTGCGCTGCCAGGCATTGCGTTTGCTCCTGGTGGATTTTTCTCTGAAGGACAGACGAGCGATTCCCCTGGGGTGCCTTCAGAGGCAGATCTGCTGCTGGAAGGGCAGGACAGGGCTGAGGAGGCAGCCCAGACCAAGCACAGGCAGCGTGAAGTTTCTTTTTTAATAATTCAGCTCAGTTTTTTGTTAAAAGAGAAAATCCACCAGCACTAGAGCAAGGATGCAGAAAGAGAAATGTAACCTTTTACTACAGCCACGTCTGTATGAGCGTTCATCTGTCTTGCTGTCCCTACGCCATGTAGACGTGCCCTTTCCTGGGCAGAGGAATACCAAATTCCCATCCCTTCATTTTACACACATAATACAGGCATTGGAGCTCAGATTGTTGAATTTTGGGATTTAAGATTACCATATTCTTCAGACTTTCAAATTTTTTAAATGCTGCTAAAGTTTTATCTTACTATTTAACAAATATGTTTTTTAAACCGATTTCCCATAGTTATGTTATTAAATGATTTTTACCTTGCAGTGGCAACAGGTGATGCATTTGATTGTACATTTTTTTTGGTGGAATTTGTATTAAAATGACATCTGATTCTTGATTAATTACTTCAAGAACATTTAAATGTTTTAAAACATGCAAACCTATGAGAGCAGAGAGCTGTTTAGCAGCAGTATAAAGTGTTAGACCCTAGCGCTTAATTGTTTGTAACAGCATTTATTCTGCTGTAGCCTCAGAGTGAATATTTAGATCTTAATAAATTTGTCATTTTCCTACACGGTGACAATTTTACAGTCCCTTGTGTTTTCTGTATCGGTGCATCTGTAGGGCTCCCACTTTGTGGGGCTTATTTTTAGGCAAATTATAGCTCATATATTAGGAAAAAGTAACCCTGGTGTTCAAAAAACTACGTAAAATACATAGGAAAGTGGTGGCATGAAATCCCAGGCAGGCAGTGAGCATGGAAAGCACTGCTGCTTGCCAAAGCCCTGTGCTTTGGAGATGAGCACTTAGTGAGAACGGAGAATCCCGACAGTTTATCAGCAGCCCTGCAAACAATTCTAACACGATGACTTTCACTTTGCATTGCATTCATTGCGTGCCGTCAGACCCTTCTGCCCTTCCCACGTGCAAATCTGGTGACGGACTTTGCTGCCATCATTGTTCAGGTTAGAGCCACGTGTTGTTCTCTCACTTTCCCATTCTCCTGATTTTTACACGGCACGACAGGTTTCCGTGCTTTGACACCTGTAAGACCTTTGACACCAAACAACTACAGGGACGTAGGAGATTTTTCAAAGCCAAATGTTATTTATTCACTTAAATGCACATATAATGGACACAGAGAAACACTGCAGTGGAAAGCCTCTGGGTGCTGGGTCTGGCTAAACGGTGTTTGTGTGATTTGAGGGCAGCTCTGCTTGGCTCAGCCCTGCGATCCCGGCGCTGGGACAGAGCGCGCCCACAGAGCCTTCCTCACCGCGTCCCACAGGCGCTGCTGCCCTGGCACAGCTCGGCTCCTCCCCGGAGGCAACGTTTGGTTGTTTGGGTCCTCCTGCATCGGCAGGCTTTGGCCTCAGTGAAGTGTTGGATGACTTTGTGCTCAGAAAATGGTTCCTTTCCTCTCTTCCCACTCGCTATCCTACCTGCTGTAGCACTTCACAGCTATATATTCCAACTGTCTTTGTTCTACTATTGTTTTTCTTCTGTTACTAGCAACTTTTAGTCATCAGGGTAATACTAAGTAGGCAGACTGATGGGCTGAGGGTGAAGAGAAGCACGCAGTCAATATTTAGGTGTTTGCTTTGGTGGAGGATTACTGGATTTCAATCTAAAACTTATGTCAGAATTTATGTTGGTATGAATTGCAGCATTGTTAGGATACAGGCATAGGGAATGAATAAGTTTTCTGGAGGTCGCAGAGAATAAAAGCTTTCTTAAGAAAAATTCAAGAAAATTAATTTTTTTCTTTAATTTTGCTGCCAACTTGTACAGTTTTGATGTAATTTGAGTGACGTAATTGAAATTGCCTCCTCCCTTAAGCTGTTACAGAAGGACTTTGCACCGCAGTGTTGATGTTGACGCTGACCATTTATGGAGCTGCAAATAGCAATTGACTATATCCCGTGTTTGAAACACAGTAGGCTGAGAATGTTTTTCTTGCCCATCTTGGCTGACTGTGGAGCTGAGTTCGCAGCTTTAGCGGGGACAAGGTACCCAACCGTACTTTTGAAGGTAAAGCCTCTCCTCCAGGTTAAAGTAAAAGCAAAGCTTGTTTGAGACAATGTAGAACGTAAAAGGAAAAATCAGAAGCACGAGCTAGACTAAGCAGTGTCCCGTGAGCACCTTGCTTAACAATAGCCTTGGCTAGGAAAATGGAAAGTTCAAGTTACAAAGCCTTTTTTTTACCCAACAAGTTGCCAAGATCAGCCGCTGAGCTGGGGGTCCTGAGCCCAGCACAACAGTTCCCAGGGAGGTTGCTTGTATGAAGGGATGCACCACCCTCACAGCCATGGTGGGCCTAAGAGGCTGCCCTGGAAGAAAACCCCATTCCTGGCAGGTACCAGGGTGGAAGATCGCGTGTAGCATTGGAAAGCAAAAAGGTGAACAGGGAACACGGTCGTTTTCTGTGTTTAATCAGCTTCAAATAATTTTCAGTCTGATTTTGGCTGCTTTTCTTTAAAAAGAACACCAGTTGGCACTTGAAGAGCTGCTGCTTCAAGTCACTATCTGGATTTGATCACTTTGTCCTTGCCTAAAACACAGTAAGAACATTCAGCATCTTGGACTGAATCTCAATGGCTGCATCTGTGTTAGCAAATAACTCAGCGCAAAAGCAGTGGATTTCATACCGGAGGAGGTGGTGCAGCTGGGCGTTCCTCCAGAAGGATTTGGTCTGGCCCCTGGTAGACTGTCCCCACCATGCCTGTAATTCATGGCTGTCTGAGGATTTTTGGATTTTTTTTTTTTGGATTGCAACCCACCTTTAATTTCCCCTGGGGGTTGGGCTTCCCAGTTGCCTCTGGTGGGTCACAGCCGGCTGCCGCAGGCAGGGCTGCCCTCGTACACCAGCGTGCTGTCCATGAGCACTTCCTCGGCCTCGTAGCTGCTGTTCTCTAACGCCCTGGCCACAGGACACAGCTCCTGGTTGCACCACCTGAACAGAGGATGCAAACAGTTTGTCTGAGCCCCCTTACGCAGACAGGGCTGGTTTCAGCTTGAAGTCTGCCCGGTTTGGATCCCTCTCATCACTACTAGAACGGAGATTCCCCATGGCAGGGAAAAGCCATGATGTTGACAGCAGCCAACCCAGAATGGGGTTTGTCTCCATCGATGATGATACGAAGTTTGGGTCTCACCATGGCAGGGAGTCAGATCGCTTGGTGAGGCAGAGCAAAGCCTGCTGCATTGCACAAGAAATCATCTAAAACAGTTAGGGCTAGAGGAGGTTTTTGCTTACCTTTGAGCAGCAGAGATGTCTGCGGCGGAAGCATCAGGCCGAGCTGCATGCTCAATTAAAAGAGCTCCTGTGGAAGAGCAGGAGACATCAGTATCCCTGGGCTCCAGCCAAAACAGCAAGGGCTCGTGAAAAGCAGGTGGTGGTTACTTCTCAACAGCACTTGCCAGGCAGAGCTGCCTCAGTTTGAAAGAAGGTGGGGACCGAGCTTTCCTTGAAACTCCACCCTTTACCCAGAAGGTATGAAACCAGGCCATTCTAGGACTGATTCCTAGCCCTTTCCTGGTCTGAAATCCATCATTTCTGTCTTCCCCACTACCTGCATAGATCCTTGCTAGGGTGTAGGAGAAGTCTCTTGCTGCTAGCTCCACGGTCACGGCTCCCCTTGAATCAGCTGCTTGCATGAACTGTGCAAGACCGCTGACAGCATCCTGCATTTGCTTCACGGCAGGTTCCAGTTTTGCAGTGCTCAAAGCCAGTTCCAGTTTTTTCTGCAAAGAAAACAATCACAGGAAAAATTACAGCATGTTTACCTTCTGCAAGGAAATGGGGCTGGTGAAATCCTGAGCACGCCCAGCAGCTAGTAACAAGAAGCTTAAATCAAGGTGGCCGTAACGGGCACTGCTGTTGGTGGAGCAGCCAGAGCACCGCGCGGCAGCAGGAAAGGGGACATCGCCAAAAGGAAACTCACGGCCTTGCCTTGAGGACGGAGAATTCCTGTGAGTGTGTTGCTGTTTCCGTGCTGGCTTTCCAGCTGCATGCAGAGACCAGATCACACCCCCAATTCCCTCTAATTGCATACCTGTATCAGGTTCTAATCTCCCTTTTTTATATTTTTACTTCCACGAAGATGCTAGAGTTGTGTGCAGGCAGGAAAATGCAGATTTCAAGGAGCTCTTCCCTGCAAGTCGTGTCAGTGGGAAAGGCCCCGGCACCAGAGTGGCTCTCTTCCGATGGATGTCAGGCATTTAACTGTGCCCAAAAGTACCATCTAAAGCTCCCCCTGGTTCAGCTAAGCTGCAGTTTTTCCACTGTCTCAAATACCTTGTGAAAGCACAAGCGATACTCTGCTGAGAGAAACTAAAATAGTTGCTCTTTTGACATGGCATGCCCACGGCTGCCTGGATGCAACCGGCAAAAGCTAGCCTTTAATCTGCATTTCCCACGTTATTCCCTCTTACAAGGGATTGAATGAGAAGAGCGTGCCTTCTGCACAGAGCTGCCAGGCTGGGGTGACAGCTCGGTCCCCCTGAAGTCACACAGGCGGAGAAGCAGCCAGCTTTCACCCACGCAGCCGTCACCGACCTCCAGACCCTGCATCCCCCCCGCTGCAGCACTTGCAGCTGGGCTCTGCTGCAGCAAAGTAGGCCACCACCGTTCGGCCGCCCCAGGCAGCTGCCTGCGCTCAGGGCTGGCCCTGCCTTCATCGGTGGGCTCAGCCCAGGAGCCTCATGTGCCGCGATAACATCTTTAAAATAATCAAACCTATCTCTCTGCAGTAGAACGAAAGGATTACCTTCGACAGAATTGCAAAAAGGAACCGTTACGTATTTAAATAGCATAGCAGGTGGTAGGAGGTGCTTTTCATTAATTAGTCTCATTTGCAGGTTATTTATGAAGCTAAAGCCTGTAAGTGTCTGCTGCGTAGAGCGAATTTTTTTATGTTTTTGAGGCTTTTGGTGCTTAAGTGATCATGCAGTTCCTCTTGCTAGTACATGAAAATACAGCTTATTTGCACAGTAGGACTTCGGACTGCACAAGCTGAACGCGGTTTTGTTTTCTGCAGTACGTCTGTGCATGACACCTTCTGCCTGACCACTGCCCTGTATTTTCTGACTGTTAATACAAGAAAAACACAATCCTCAATGGATGCTATTCTGTGCTCTAGGCGAAGCGGTACATAAATACTTGCAGCATATGCTGTACGAATACGAAAACATCATCATTAAAGCGGTTAGGTCTAGTGCCAAGATAAAGTCCAAAGAACCCTCCAAGCCCACAGAATGCTAATAAGATGTTTTAAAAGTAGCTTGGAGCTTGTTGCTAACAAGGATCAAAGACCCCAAAGGCATAAACATATTCCCAGCAGCTTGGGTGGAAGCCAGCATCACAGAGGCCAAGCACAGCGACAACATGTGCGCTTCTGTCGGCACCCTCGTGCTAATGGCTGGGGTACGAACAGCTACGTCCTACGCTGCCTTGCTTTTTAAGATTTTAAGACCTGGGTAGTATGGACCAGGAATAAAAAAACCATCATTTTAACCTTAGGGGGGAAAAAAAGACATTGTATTCTCTTTGCTCTCCAATAATTTACGCTTTGTTGTTTTCAGATTACACTCGTTCTTTTCCTAACCAAAAGCACTGAATCTTCTGAAAGATCAAACTGAGTTTTGATCCGTCCTCCACTGCATTTGAGAGCAAGAGGCTGGAGAGCTGCTTCAGGGACGATGCTCGAGGCAGAAGCAGCTCCTGTTTTCTCTCCCGCATGTTGATCTGCTCCAGTTCCTGTAGGGTGTAACTGAGGGGAGGCACACACACACAGCGTCGCTGTGCCAGTTGTACCATTCTTTTCTGGCTGAAATCATCAGAGAGCAAAAGAGCTTTAGAGCTCAAATATTTCTGATTCCTTTGGTTTTCACTGAGGAATTTTAAGATGCCGCTCATTTGTTTGCTCTCACTAGCTACCAAGCAGGATTGTCAGAATGGTTTTTACTTAAAGAATAATCACGAGTATTTAAAAATACAGCAACAGGCAGAACATCCAAAATGGGGCTAGAAGCACAAATCTCATATTAATGTTTCAAGCAAACATGTAGTCTCGCTTTAATAACCTAGATTTATTTCCTGCTGTGTTAAAATTGTGGTTATGGACTGAAAAGGACCTGAAAACACCATGACGTGGCTTAGATTGTATGTCTGATTTACAGCTAGAGTTTCAGCCCTACGCAGTCATTCTTGATGCATAAGGCAGTTGATTCTGAGCTCTGCAAGATGCTTGCAGGACTGGCATTCAGAAACACAACTGTATTGCGATGTGACCAAATTTAATCTAAAGTGACTACAATGCAAAAATCAAATAATTCCCCGGTGCTATTTTAGAGTCACTTTTCAGACTGTAATTGAATTCTAAAGTACACCCAATGCTCTGGCTCAAAATTCCAGCTAATAAATTTTTAGTATAACATGAAATGACTGCCCCCATGCAGTATCCACCTGAAACTCCCACCACGGCTGAGCTGGAATCCAGGACTGTCTCTCACATTTGCTCTTCTCGCCATGTGTTCTCCCGAGACTTTGCAGACTAATTACTTCTGGACAAGGTGGTTTGTAACAAACTTGCCTGTGTATCAAGAACCCTAAAAATTCAGCTTCTCATAATCACATTGTGCAAGGATGAGGAAGTTCTCTGCATTTCCCTTTTCCTGAGGGTAATTACAACATTGGATTCCTGCTCCTAGATCACAGCACCAGCAGCACTGGGTATCCCACCATCAGTAGGGGCAACTGACACAGGATAAAAGCAAAAATAGGTGGCAGTGGGGTCAGCAGGGAAGTTACCCTGAGATATGACCTTCAGAGAAAAAAGCGCTATGCCATACTAAGTACTAATGCTGATTTCTTCAAAGCAGCCTGTCATTGGGCACAAATCCTGCAAACTGAGAACCTTGATGGACAAACATAAAATAAATTGTACTAGTCTTGTGTGCATCAATAAAAAGGAAATGGATTGGAGCAGTAAAAATCCCTTTATGAAGGGCTAAATGATTTCCTTACTAGACAGGAATGGGAAGGATGTTTCAAAATGAGCCAGACTCCCAGAGACTGAGAGAATTTGGACACCTGGAGCTCAAAAAGAGGTTGTTTATCACCTGTGAGTGAAACCCTGATTCCGGTGTAGAAACTCAGCACGTTCCTGCCCGATGCTGCAGAGGCACTCTGCAGAAATACCTCCCAGTCTGCCTTTCCAGTGCCTGGCTGTCAAAGGCTTAAGGGAAAAGCTTTCTGACATGTCCCGGTTATTTGCCAAGTATGATCTATTATATCCAGAATTGGTGCATCAAGACTGCTCTCCCAGCTAAGCCCATTCCAGTCACTCTCTGTGGAAATGGAAGCAGCCTCAGTGTGACATGAACAGCAAATGCAATGGCACTTACCGGAATTTGGAGACCTTTGAAGTCACTGCTGACTTGTTCACCCTCCAGTCTCATATACAGCATGATTTGTGGGAGTGCAAGAGCAATGATAAGCTTATTAATTAATAAATCTCAATACTTGGTGTTACTGCTGTGCAGGTACCTGCTCTGAATCACGTCGCTGTGTTCTTTAATGCTTCTCTGATTACCCAGTTGTTAAGAAGCTGGAGGGGCCCTCTCAGCTACACCAGTGAGGTGCTCTGAGGACTGCAGTATGGCACCTTTGTGCGGTATTTGTTTAAATGAGCGTAAGTGTAAGCCTGTGGAGGCTGGCTTCTTTCCAAGTTATTTTTAGAGCCTACCACCCGCTCCTTTCCTTCTCCGCTCCATTACCTTCAGTGTCAGACTAAGCTGCTTTTTATCAGCAGCTGGACCAGTTGGCTTTTTAATTAGCGGGTGTGCTTATTCCTGGTTATGAGCAGATTTGGCTGCCTTGTTTGGTAGTCAAATTGTTTGAGGTGTTTTTCCTTTATCAAAACTTGTCTGAGAGGATGGCAAGACAACACTCATCTCTGGAGGTCAGAGAGGTGCTCTGTACAGAATACAGCTGAGTTGGGGGTTTGAAGTGTAACAGAAGTTCCCAACTGCAGCCACTGGTGAGAAGGAGTCAGGCTCTTGCTTTTGTGTTTTTGAAAGACCTAGCCAGTTTTCGGTGCTGCAGGGAGTGCAGTGACCCAGACCTTTCCCTTCTTATGGGGTCTGGATGAGAAAGTGAAGGCTACCCACAGTCAAATCCAGCACTCCAGATGCCTAGGATTCTCTCACTGTATCTGGGCTAATGTAATCTGGATTGCTCTATTTGGATTAATAATGTCATCTCTGAGAGAACACCCTCTGATATGCTGATCATGCCTTTCAGGCTGGTTCCTGTCTCCCTTTACAGGACATACCAAGCCAGCTGATGCTTATTTTCCTTCATGAAATTCTGAGCTGCTTTGGTCTCTCCCTGACTGCCTGTCATATGAGCACCTTTAAAAGAGCAGCCTGTAGGTAAAGCCAGAGAATGGCAAATCTGAAGAGGCAGCAATGGAATTCCTTTGGCTCTTTCCATCTTTTCAGTGGGAATAAAAATAGAAAGTCATAAGGTAGTAGGTAGCCCTAGTGATGGTTTAATATTCAGCAGTCTTGTGGTATTTTTGCAGTTAAGAAACAAAACCACAAAATTATTTTGGATTCAGGAAGGTGACTCTTTCATGTTAAAAATATACTTGTATTGGTACCTGTCATGAGGAATTCTGACAATGCAAAACTCTTCACTGCTGAGATGAAAGTATCTGCATTTTTTGCAGCGTACAAGGATCCCAAAATGAGCACTGCCTGCGTTCTGCTTTTGTAAGTGCTATTTAAAGACCAGAATTGTAAGACACCTTCTGAATACTTGTCTAAAGCTTTCAGTTTGGTCATGTTCCTTGCCAGTCTCAGGTAGGAGCATAAACACCAAGTAAGACTCTGCTAAGGTGGGCAAATCAGGTTGACCAGTGCTTTTGATGTGGGCTCACCTGCACTGTGGAGAAGAACACAGCCATCACTTGTCCTTGACTCTTGGTGAGGGATCGCAGGACATCAAGTGACAGGATATTTGTTGTTCCCTCCCATATGGACAGCACCTGTGGAGTAGAAGAGTCTGTGGAAGAGCATGAAGGAGACTTTTGGAGCAATTGCAATAAAGAAAAGGGAACGTGAGGAAACAAAGACATGGGGCAGACCTAAGGGATATCAGTGAAATCTCCAGAGATGTCTTGCCTCACCACAAGTGGAAAGGAGCAGTGGTGATGAGAGCTAGGAGCTCAGCTCCATTACTGAGCTAGGGAACAGCCCCAGCAGCAGGAACAAATCGCGTCCCCTCCCTGGTGATGATTGGGCTCGGCAAGAAGGCAACTAGAAAAGAGCTGCCATGCCTGGAGTGAGTCTGGGGAGGACTCTGTTTTCCCTTGAGCATGTCTTTAGCAGACAACCATGGACTACTGTGCAGGGGACTAGGTGACACCCAGGAGCTTCTTCTGCTTCTCCTGCTGCTTTCTTACCAGAGTATCGCGGATTATGACTGGCAAGCCTGTATCCTCCATGTAACCTTGTCCTCCAAAACTCTCCATTGCCTCAACAACAACAGCAGAAGCCTGCAAAATGCAGAGAGCTGACATGATCCACATTGCAGAAGGGGAAAGAGTAGCCAGAAACCTCTAACGTCACACAGCAGTTCCTGCTGGGATGGGATTGACTGGATCCCACTTATTTGCTGAGGCAAGTTGCTCATTAAATGCTACAGGTGCAGCCTGGGGAATGGAGACTGAGTAACACCGAGAGAGGACCTGCAGGAGCAGTCAGACCTTGGAAGAAGATCCATGGACAGTGTGTCTCAGTACAGTCCTCTCTAGGTAAGGTTAAGCCTGTGGTTTGCTTGGTACATGGGAGTACATGTCTCTAGTCCAGGACAATCTTTACCTTCTACTTTCCTATGGTGTGTAACCTTCTGTGTATTTAAGCTGAGGGCAATTAGAAGAGGGGCAGATGCCTGAAATTAAGGCTAATGCTAAACTATTAACACTTCTGCTATTTATTCATAACTAGGGGAAAGATATTCCCTGTGGCTCAGTGCCCCACCTTGGTCTTGGGGCAGCCTCAGCAGCGTTCCTCTGTGGCATGTGGAGTACTTCACAGTGCTGGCTCTGTCTGTTCTGACCAGACAGCTGATCTGTGGCCTTGAGAGCAAAGGGACAAGTCTTCTACCCACAAAATCCAGCCTCAGTACAGACCAATAATTGCTGCAGGCCCTGCAGCTAGAGGTCACTGCCATTATCCCCTGCTATCGCTGCCTTTCATGTTGGCCGTGTTAATCACTCCTCTTTCGAGCTCTGTGGTTGCTAATGTGCCACACAACCCCACCCCGGGCTAATCAAACTGGTTGTTCTGTACCTGCTTCCCAGTATACAGTTTGGCAACTGGTGTCAGCAGTCTCAAGAGAAGCTGGTCTTGCTCACTCGCCATGTTGGTTTCTACGAGTCCAAGCAGACGAACGATCTCCATAATCAGAAGAAACGCCCCTCGCGTCTGTACCTGCAGGCAGAGAAGTGGGGAGCTTCACTGGCAAGGATCTTTGACTCAGGCTGATTCCAGCCTGGTCTGCTGAGGTGCCAAGAGACCATCCTGAAGGGATGTGCAATACTCAGACCTGGGCAAAATGCCACTCCTTCTTGTACAGACCCACAGCTTCAAAGACAAAGACCGCTGACCAGCCAAGGCACAAGGCATGAAATATTAAAAGTAGTCCAGAGCTGCTGCTCTTGTACACTGCAGTCTAGTATGAGGAAAGGGGGAGTGCCATTTCATCAGGCCTACTCGGAGCTTTATCAAAGCTCCTATCGGGCATCCAGGTCACAAATCCACATCCTTTCCAAAGGTAAGGGACATGAGATGGCACATCTGATGGTCAACCTCTGAGCAGCAGGATCTGCAAGGTCTTTGACAGGTTTCTTGCTGAGCAACTTGCTTCCCTGGCAAGTTGTGATTTGGGAAGCATTGGGTTATGGAGCTCTGTAGCCCCTGTGCATAACAATGTCCTGTGGGATATAGGATCTGGCCTTTCTTTCAGAGGTGAAGTTCTGGCCACAGGCTAAGAGATGCTGGAGCTTTAACTTATGTTTGACAGATGTTGACCACTTTCCCTCTCCCCCACCTTCCAAGAGGATTTTTAAATACTTTTTTAAAAATTTGCATGAACCTACCGCAGCCCAAGGGCAAGCATTGGTGTTAACACCACTTAAGGAGTCGTACTTGGATGGGTGAGAGGAGGAGAACTGTGTGCCTTCTTTTTGAAGTTTTAGTAGAGGTGTGAAGCCACCTGTGTCCTGTGGATCTAGTGAGCTGCTACAGCTCAGCGTTGTGGCAAAACTGTGAGACATTCTGCAGTGAGTGAAGGCCCACACGTGAAATTCCTCCCAAAGCCCAGAGCAAGAGTGCCAATTCATGCTGCTGTCTTTTCTGTTGTCTGTTATTGCCCTAGATGACATTCACATCTAGAGGCTGTACTCAAGCTCAGTGTCTTGTGGTGATGAGCACTGTGCAAGTACACAGGGAAGACAAACTTCTCAGAAGCTAAAGTGCATGGTGACTACTCAGGAATTCTTCAAGCCTGCTGGGAACAGCCCATCTCCTGGTGCATGAGCTACCAGGGAAGTTGGATGAGTCTGTGTTGGTCTTGGACAAGAGTCTGTTAACTGCGGTTTAGGAGACTGTGGTGTCATGCTTGGACTCTGATGCTAATGACCAACTTCGGAGGTCACAGCATAACACAGTAGGTGCATGAATGACTTTGGCACTCTTCTCAGGATAGCTCCCAGGTAATTGTTGTTTAGGATAACCTGAAGTCTGGCAGAGAAGCTAGGTCTATCATCAGATCAAATCCCGCTAAAATATAGCAATTACCCTGCTGCATACATCTCACTCTACCAGGAAGAGCATTCTACATCTGACTGTTGCACACAGAGGTAGGCTAGCTGTGCTCATTAGCAGCCGAGGATTTCTGCCCTCTTTCCTCACCAACAGGTGTGGCTCAGCTCCCAAAAGCCTTACCTCCATCCGGGCTATCGTCTGCATGTGTAGGGGATGGTCCTTGAGGAGCTTCCCGAAGGCAACCCGCCTACGGGCATACTCTCTGCTCAGACTGATCATCCTAGAGAGAATACAGCCAGGGAAAGTAGTTAGACCAGCAACCTTCCACTTCTGAGCTTTCTCTTCCAGCCACCCCCACTGGAAGAACCCTGCTCAGCTGTACCACACCAGCCGAGGTCACCCACCCACAGGCAACCTTCTCCAGCACTGCTGGCTTCCAGACCTGTGCCTGCAAAGGCATTAGATGTAAACTGGCTGCAATGCTGAGCATTGCAAAGTCCCCTTGTCCTGATAAGCTGCTCCTTCAGCTTTGGGGGGATCCATGCTGCCTTCACCTTCTCATGGAAGCTACTGCACCAATGGCATTGTGGATCCGAGTTATGTTCAGCATGTTGGAGATGGAGGCCACTCCACGACCCTCTGCAGAGATCTGAAAGCATCAAGGAACAAAGGTTGATGTAAGCCTTTCGCACAGCCTTAGAAGTGGACGTGTATCTAAGTGGAAGTTGTGTTAACAGACAGATAGATAGAGGCTGTCCACTTCATCTCCATCTGTCATCAGGCACCACAAAGATCTGCTTGCTTTAAAATATGGCTGTCTCATTTTAGCCAAGTCTGTAGCGTGACCAGAGAGGTGGCTTTGGAGACCACGTCAGCATGATCAGTTCTGGTCCCTGTTGCTTGTTCCTACCTGCATGCTACACGGAACTGTCCCTCGGCTGGGTCAATGCAACTGGATTAGGGAAATGACCAGCCTAAAATGACTTTTTTTTTTTCCCTTCCCTCCCGTCTTTTCCCGAGTTCTTCTCAGCTCTGTCCCACACACAGCCTTGTTGGTGAAGTGTTCTGCAAAGTGAACAGCCAGCCACAGAGGTGGAAGAGAGGAACTTCAGCTGGTATCACTGCCAAAACACCCATGAGTGGTCTTCCATGCCAAGCCAGTCCAGTCCCAAGAGGTAGGTGAAACCTCACGTACTAGCTCTGCTTTAGCTCCATCTAGCCATAGCTCTGCTGTTGCCATCTGCCGTGTGCCCAATTTATCTTTCAGCCTTTGCACTTGGATGCTGTTCAGCTTCCCCTCCTCATCTCGAACCTTCAGGAAGAACAGGGACAGGTTGCTGAACCCCTGGGGCCACTGAAAGGCATGTAAAGAGGATTTCATTACAATGAAACAAGAAGAAAGCCCCTGCTCCTTCACCTGGTTCCACCATCAAACAGACCTGTTTTACTTGTCCTTCAGCGTCCACTACCCTGGCCAGGGTTAATGCCACATCAGAATCAGCAGCCGATGTAAACCATTTAAAACCATAGAGACGATATGTACCATCTGGCTGCTTTCTGGCCACTGTCTCGGTGCCGTTAGCTGCAAGAAAGGAGCAGATCTTGGCTTTATGGGAACTTCTGTATCGATCAATGCCGATTTTTGGTTTAAGCAGCAGCTCTTTTAAGTCACCTCCTGCTATCAAGATGGAGTATGGATTACCTGCTAATCTCTTTCATTGACCCTGGATAAGAAATGCAGCCAGAGTTAAGTACTAGAAAGGAAGTATGATCTGTTTAACTGCAAGCCTTTCCAGCAATTGCTCCAGACTAACAGCTGGTAATGGCAGTGCTTTGTAAGCAGAATGTACCACGGTGTATAATCCAATGCCTCCATTTCTTTAGGAGCTACCACAGCCAAGAACAAAGGGTGCTAAGGAATGGAGTCCTGCAATGATGCACATCCGTCACTCCACAGCTGACCCTTCCACCAGGAAAACCAACTGCAGCTTCATCAGATGCAGGTGGCTCCCCTTCCACATTTCTGTCTCTGCAGCAGACTTCTGAGGTTTCCTGGCCCATCACTCTATTACTAACATTAGCCAAGGAATAAAAGTTGAAGACCAAGAATGCTTTCCTAGTCCCAGCTGGGATGGGTCTGACTGTCTCACTCAAGGTTTAGATTATAGAGCTGGACGTTAGTGTGTTATCTGTGCAAGGAACACAGCTCTGTACCTGCCTGTGTGTACTGCATGCATCAGTGGATAGAAGTTGGGCCTTTTGTTGGTTAAACAGCAGAGCTATGCAGAGGATTTGGATGACTTCTGCTGAAGTTTCCTAAACCAGCTACCAGGCTTTCTAAGTTCCCCACACCCTTCATTTTCTTAGTTCTCGCTAACACATATCTAGCTGCTGCTGCAGTTGCTTGCCACCTCAGAACACGTACCAACATCAGAGCCTCCTCTGCGCTCAGTCATCCACTGGCCAGAGGTCCAGAACTTCTTGGGGTCACGGGATGTCAGATGGTCAAATGCGTTTTTCAGAGATCCAGGAATACCTAGTGACTGATTTGGGGGAGGGAAAAGAAACCAAGATGATCATAACTCAGTAGATGAAATTAGACAGTTGCCTTAACTAACAGTGGTGTGTCCCAGGCTCAGAACGGATGGTCTGCAAGCAGGCAAGCGGGGCACTGAGTGTCCTGCACTGCAGTGCATCTGCACGTACTGCTGAGAGTCTGTGAAACTGCCCAGCTCCTACATGGCTGCTGGAGCACTGTGCAGACAGAAGGTGCAGGCTTGTGTTGCAAAGAAGAGTGCTGAGCATCCCTACCCCCCTCGGATTTCTGCACCGCTAGACATCTGGACAGAGAACTTTCAAAACAGTGCATGTGCCAGGGTATCAGCATATGTTCATATATGCTGGATGTCATCAGCACCCAAAGAGCTGGAGGAAAGAGGTAACTGCCTCGTGCTTTTTTTTTATTATTATTTTTATTGAATTAAAGTGCCCAGGGCTGGCTACTTAAGGGCTAACTTTTCTCTGCATCTTACACAGCCACTGACATAGGGCAAAGGGTGTCACTAAGATGCAGAGCCAAATCTTCAGACTGGGAAAGTCTTGCTAGCTTGGTTAGTTTACATCAAGTATGGATCTGGCCCAACACATTTAACTGCCACTCCACACCAAGAACAGGAAAACAAACTATCTCGTAGTAAAAACATACAGAAAACTTTTCCAACTACCGGCAGTGCCACAGGTTTCATGTGCAGCAAAGGCCTTATTGTATACAGTGTTGTAAGTAAACATAAAAGCTAGCCTGGGCACAAAGGCTTTGTAACTAAAGGAGAAAGGCAGTGGGAGATGGAGCTGAGTCACAGAGCAAGGAAGGGCCATGCCCGGAGACAGATGGCAGATCAGCTCTCCTCCATCCTTGGCCGATGCTCCAGTCTCTAATCAGCGCTGCCAGGATGTGGGCTGTGCCCTCGGAGACCAGCTGAGCTCATACCTCAATGACTTTGGCTGCCCCATCAGTCATGGCCAGTGGACAGCTGAAACCTCCAGAGGAGCTTGAAAATAAGTACAGTTTGACAGCTTGATGCAGACGGCTAGGGAAAAAAGTGAGTGAAAACAGACAGGTTATGCAGCAGTTCAACAGCAGGAGGATAAAACATCTTGACTAGGAAGAGAGGAACAAAATACAGCCAAAACAGGTGACAATCAGACTGCTCATTTCTGAGAGGGCAAAAACTGTTTCAGCCAGGAAGAGAGAAGAGGAGCAGCAGTGTTTCTGGGTCCCAGAGAAGCTGCCAGTGCAAGGCTGGATGGAAAGCATTGCTTGTCAGCTGGTGCAGGTTTTAAAAATAAGAAATGGGGGTCTATCTCCAGAGGCTGGAATACAATGAAACTGCAAGTAAAATCCCAGCTCTTTAGCCATGTTAAAGCTAATGCATGTAAAGCTGGAGCAGTGCAGGGAACTGCCAGGCCCCAGAATCAGGAAGGTGACATCAAAGAATATTATGATCAACTGTAGGCCATTAGTTATGGCTTATCATTGCCGATGTGGAACATTACAGTGGACAGACACTGCTGTTCGGTACAGCGGTAGGTGTGCTTTTGTCCATGCATCATCTGTTACCCATTATACAACAAGAAGTTCAGTCCTACAAGATGTTGAATGTACCTTGCTAAGAATAACCAGGAAGGCACCATGTCATTCCCATTCTCCCCCAGTTACCTCCAGTTGGAGTATCTTCTCTCATAGGCCTCAGCAATCAGCCCCTCTTCTGCTGCAATCTCTTTCATCCTCCTCCAGGCCGAGCAGGTGACAATGTGATCCACCCGCCGCCCCCAGGCATCATACTGCCGAAACACAGGGGGGTTCAACTCGCATTCCCATCCTAGATGTTTGATCTTGGTTAGCAGACGGTTTCCAAATGTCTCCAGATCCTGATTCACCTCTTCGAGTACCTGTGAAGCAACATGAAGAGCCCTTCAGCATCCCCCTGGAAGGCAAGAAGCCTCAGTCCTAGTTGGAAAGGCAGAGGACTGACCATATGGTCCTGCGGTGCTAGTGGTCTCTTGCCACTTGGCCCTTCCATGCATTCTGTAATGCAACAGGACAGCTTGTCTCTTAGCCTCTGCTGGCACAGCTGTGCTCAGCTGTCACTTTTTTTTTTTTCTTCCCCCAAATCATTTTTTCAAGTTACTTTTGGCATTACCTCAGGATTTTACAAAAGACAGAAGAGCTTTTGTATCAGGGCTGAGAATGACACAGATGCACATGAACAAGGGGGTTGGACGAGACAGTCTCCAGAGGTCCTTCCAACCTCAGCCACTCTGTGATTTACTGCTGGAGAAGAATGCCAGAGGAAGAGCTGCCAAAAACAGAAACCCTTCCTCTGTATAGGAAAACTTCCACTGGGCTCAGTAGTTACCTGCCTAACAGATTAGAAAAGGAGGCACAGAGCAATCATTTGAAATTCAGCCTGGCACCCAGTGTATCTAGATTCAAACTTCCACCCTGCATCCAGCTTCCTGAAAGGCCCTGGATAAGGATTCATGTGCCCTCATTTCAGCCAGGCTTGGGTCACCTGGACCAAGTAGTCTGTCCATAGTTAACGGCACTCACAGAGGAGTGATTCATTCCAGCCCCCTTAGATACCTGTTCCAAGGTGACAGGAATTGCCTTCTGCAAGTGGTCTTCACTGTCTGTGGCCAAAGCCTAGTGAAGTTGCCTAGACTTAAATAACCTGACTTATAGATGATTAAAATTAGGCCAGGCGGACCCAACCTCTAGCACTGTTGGACCCCTGTTAGCATAAATACATCCAAGACTGTACTGGGGGTCAGAGAACCACCTGATCTAGATTTGCTTTTATCAGAGGAATATTTTTTGCTGTTCTCTACCCCTCAAGAGATGCTCATTTCCTTCTCAATATAACAATCGTGGAGGTGAATGCCATAGTTGCTGTACCCAAAATGGTGCAATTATAAAACACGTTAATTTGCTGATGATGAACTACAAACACTGCTTCTTCCTTTCCCTGCCTCCCCCTGTGTTGACTTTTCATTAAACTACATCCCATATGATTGATTCTTTCATCACTCTGCCATTCAGTGTGTGTAATGAGGATCCAACACACACTTCCCAGTTACTACTCTGGAAGTCTCCATCCTCAGACCAGCCAGTTTTCCTTCAGGTGAGCAGTGAAATACTCAGCGTTAAAAATCACAAAACAAGCCAAAACCCATGCATGAGAGCCCTGTCAACTGGTACAGCTCATGCTGCACTCCTGTTTGCTCTTGGTGGAATTCAGCTGGGATGGGTGTATGCCTCCAATGCTTCTCATATCTTGACAACAATTTGAAGGTTGTTTTAGAGGCACAACCTAAGAATCCAGGGTTCATGGACTTCACTGATCCCTGAAGCACAAAAACCTTTAAAATGATTAGCTGGTAGTTTTTTGTGGGCAGAAGAACATGAGTTTAGCAAACGGGTCTCTTGGTCAGCACACTACAGTGAACTCAAACTACAACAGTCCCTTCACCTCATCCATGTATTCTAAAAGAAACCAAACCCAACTGCTTAGCTGTGAGCTGGGTTTTGTAGGTTTACAAATCACCGTGTTGCCCAAGTGAACGTGCTTATTTCCAAGGTAAAAGAACAAAATCAGGGCTCCTACATTTGTGACTGCTGAATGTAACATATAGCAGCCTGGGCACTCCAAAAAACATGCACCAGGCTATGGAGATGGCATCTGTAAACCATTAGGGCCAGGGCTGAAGATGCTACCTAGCAGCATCTGCTGGGTGGTCTCATTCACCCTGATCTGTCCTTTGATGTCCCAGGGATGAATATATTGGAAAAGCACAAATTATTGCACACAAATAGCGCTAACGGATGATCCTTTATATTAAAGGACATATTTTCAGGGGGATCAAAGACCAACAGACACGTCTCCAAAACGGTCCCCAGAAAAAGCAGGTACTTTCTTCTGTGTTCTCCAGGAATCAGCTTCAAAGAAAGAAAGAAATCTTTTGCTCCATTCCAGGAAAACTTCTGTGTTCACCACTGAACACAGGTGACTAGTACAACAGGAATCAACCTCCAGCATGGTGTCTGGTTCAGTGGAACACACAAAGCTTCATCTGTTGCTGCTCTCCTGGGCAGGAAGGTGTTCACATGGAGGGCTAGCTCTCCAGTTGCAGCATGAAGCAGCCGGCAGACTCTGCTCTCCCTTTCAGCGGTGAGGCAACACTGCCCCGCTGGGACCAAGCACAGAAACGTTTAAGGGAGAGGCTGCTGATTCTCTAGTAGATTTTGCAGCCGCTTTGTCTCTTTGGGGAAGGAGCGGAGAGCAGCTCTCGGCCTTGGCAAAAGACATCACTGCTCCTTTTAGTCTTCAGGACATCTGAATCATGCTGCTTCCAAAGGTGCAGATTAGGAGTAAGACCTTCATGGTTGCCCAAAGGCATCCTCCTTTTCCCCCATCTTCTTGTCTGGCAATAAGGGCACAGTGGTGCTTAGGGAGGCCTTGTTCCCATCTTTCCTGAGGGCTGTGACAAAAGCAGGCTACCAATCCTGCCACCACACTCTTACTACCCATGACTGCAAGGTCTCACAGACCTGGAGAGCAAGCAGTGGCAGGAAGAGGGTCACTGAAAGCCGGGTTCTGCCCTGCTACTCACCCGGTGGCTTTACAGGTCATTGCATTGCTTCTGCTGGAGTAAATCAGGGAGAGAGGTCACCCTCTGCTCCATGAGATCTGGTCCTTGCAAAGTGGGAAACAGTTGCGGTCCTTGGGGTGACAGCACAGGACAGCCAGTGAGATGAGTTGCCTACTCCCAGTGGTTCCTGTAGGACCGGACCTCACAGAACAGAGATCTGCAGCTCAGGGATCTCACCCCACCTCTCTGTACCCCTGCAATCTGTACGGAGCCTTTGCTGTCTGAAAATCAACCCAGAAAAGCCAATGACCTGTGCTGAGAACAAGCAAACCTCCATGGACCTTTGTATCCTCTTGAGCACTCAGCTGAGAACAGTCGTATGTCCCCACCTCCCCTTTCTTTGGAAAGGAATTTCCTTAAAAGCCCCTCTTCCCTGGGGGGGGGAGAGACAAGTGGAAGAGCACAGCAGAGTTTGGAATCACCTTAGATTTTTTTCCCTTTCTCTGAAATTTCTTTCTCTGGATGACCAGACAACAAATGCCCGGGCTGACAATCCCAAAACAACACCCTCATTGCAACAACACCCAGAGTAGTCACAGGAGTGCACCAGGCTGTTCCCTGTTTATGTCCTGCCAGTATTTTTCACCACCCCTGCACTGATTCAAAGATAACAAGTTTTAAAGAATGCTGATAAATTCCCCCCAGTTAAACACTCGAAGGCACCAAAGGGCTCAGAGAAGTGTTCAATTCACAGTCTTCAACAGTGACCTAGCCAGAATTGTAGTGTGTACACACAGAAAGACAAACATGCATGCCAGACCTTGGGAGGAAGGTGTGTTTTCAAGTAACTCCGAAGCAAAGCATCTTCCAAATATGGGTTCCCAGTCTCAGGCTGCTCTTGGAAGAGGGTCTCAGCTTCTCTCCTTGCAAGGGGTATTTCCAGATCCTCTAAAACTTGTTCCTGCTGCATGATGACCTGTTGCCCCTGGCCTGCGGTCCTGTCAACTCCTTTACGACTCAGCGGTTGGCACCTCTCCCAGACGCCAGGCAGAAAGCGACCTGACTGCCACAGCTTGCAGGTAGCACTGGATCTCCACCAAGGCAGGCGATGGGTTAGCATGATCCCGCAAAGCCCCGAGCGTGTCACGCACCGCCAGACCTTTCCTCGGTTGGAAGCAGCACCAATCCTGTTTTGTTTTGATGTTGTGAAGCAATTCTTTAAAAAAAAAAAAATCAATCATGTCTTTGTCCCTCCCTCAGGGAGGAGATTTCCCACAGCTGTTGTCAACTGAACTAGGGAAAAGGTCTCTGGAAAGAGATCAGAAAGCAGCCTGGAAAAATACAAGTACTCAGAAAACACTGTGTCCTCCCCTGCGAGCCAGGCAAACCATCCTAACCGGCTGACATTTCCCGAGCTGGGGGAACCAGGGGCTGTGTTCCCACCAGCATCCCCCTGAATTGCTTGGGATGGTAACGGGGTAGAGGTGAGAAGGAAAAAATACATTTCCTCATCTGAAGGGTAACAAAATGCCTGGAAATGGGAAGTAATGGTTTAGACGGGTTGTTTTGTAAATAAGATACTGGTGAAATAAGAGAATCCATCCTCCTTGCGTGGGTTGTGACGCTAGCTCCAAAATAATCTGCTGCTTATTAAGTCCCTGCTGTCTTTAATTTGAGTTGGGATGGTATTAAAAGTCTCCCTTTCCCTCGGGAAGTACCGGAATATTCTAAGAACCTGTCTTCTGGCTTTGAGTCATTTAAAACCTGCACCTAACGTGGGGCGATATGCTGCTAATAAAACCAGTGGTTTACTTTAAAGCGATTTTAAACAGGTATGATGCCACACCACCGCCCACAGCTGTGCTGCTGTTCCTTCCCCGGGATCACCTTGTTCTGCCCGAACTGGTGAGGTCCGGCATTAAACCCCCATGCAGGGCCAGGGGAAGGAGCCGGCTGCCCTCACACCAGCCCTCTGAAACACCCGCAGCCCCGGATTAGGGTGCTGGTGCCACCACCGGGTTTTTCAGCAGCAGAAACCGTCCCCACCGACCCCTTCTCCTCAGCCGGGCCTGCCATGGCGGTGTGAGGCGGCTGCCTCCGGCCCGACCGGGGGCGAGGAGGAGGAGAAGGCCTCAGGAGACCCGGGAGAGGGGGCAGGACCCGGCTGGGCCTGAGCTTCACCTCAAAACAACAGAAGCATTAAAAATAATAAAAAAAAAGACTTCTAAAACCACTTTTTTGGAGCCGCAGCTGCTTTTTTTAGGGCCTGCTGTAGCCTCACCTCACCTGAAAATCAGTCTGAAGGGGCAGGCGTTGTGTGGGCGCAGGGCTGAGGGGGCAAAGTCCCTGAGGGGGGGACAGGGGTTTCTGGGGTGCTTCTCCCAGTTAATACTAATCTCCTGATACTCGGTGTGATAAAGTGGGCGAGCGGCGGGGCTGTGGAGAGCCAGGGCTCCTTCTTCCCCTTCTCTCTCTCATAGTGCGGGAGCCGGTGCAGGTTTGGCCAACGCGAGGCCTTGGAGGATCGCACGTGCCGAAACAACCGGGTCCGAGTGGGTAAGCTCAGCCTAGGTGATGTTTCCTTTGCTCAAGAAATGGGTTTCGAGTGTGGTAGGTTGTAGAAAACGTGTTTTCTTATCTCTCTGGCTCGCTTAAATCGGCTTTGTTTAGCTAATAGCCTCACACTGGAATAATGCTTTTGTCTGCTTTAATTGCATTCCAGTCCCGTTCACAGCGCTTAGCCAATCATGAGTAAAAAAAACAAAAAACCACTTTCCTAAAATATTTAACATATTAAAAATTTTGCAGGTGTATATTTGTTTAAATATACTTTTATAGCTCTAATCTGTCCTCATTACTAAATGAAGTGCTAAATTTAGCATAAAAGCTGTCAACATGTTCCAATCAACATGTCTTAATGACTGCCAACAAACGGAAGTGAGGCTTTCATGGAAAAAAGCTGAAAAGGTGCAAATGCAGAACAAGATTAGATCAATTGTGTTGATAGAAGTCCGCTGCTCACTGCATTAGGTTACAATTGAAATCAACCCACCATGTTTATGCTATTATTTTAATTGTTAATAGAAATATTGACTAGCTGCGGACAAGGCAACGGTCCTCTGGGGACCTGTTTGTGGTGTTTCCTTTCATTAACGTCTCCCTGTTAGCAACTACATGTTGAGATCTCCCAGCGAGCCATTTTTCAAACCAGTTAACGCGTGCCTTGTTAATTCCATCTAATGGAAGTTTTTAATCAAGATGTCAGACAGTGCTAAATCAAGCACCTCACCAAAGTGCGAAACATGTAATGTCCACATTATTGCCTTTATCAATCAGCTTTCCATTCTTCTAAAAAGAATATTTTCCTCTTTAACCCAGGCTTGTCTAACAGGGCCGGCTTTCATTGAAACAATGTGGACTTCTCTCTCCCCTTTTTTTTTTTTTTTTTTTTTCCTTTCAAGGTGTCCCAGAAGAATCGTTCCTTTATTCCGGCCAGGATTGATGTTAGTGTATTTCCTGCCTACCCTTGCTAAAATATTGGCTGCTATTGGCAGACTTCCAGTTCTTTCACATTCCCCCTTCACACTTTTTAATGGTGGTAGGAATTAACATTTGTGGTTTGGAATATGAGAAATGCATTTTGAAGTGGCACCAGCTGACACCAGGTACAGCTATGGCCCTGAATTTCAAATACTATTGATCATTTACCAGTGAATAGGGAGTTTTCTTGCTCTGCAGACTCTCAGACAGTGCCATGGAGTATCCTTGGTTTGCTTTGCTTTAGGCGTCCTGGCTGCCAATTAGCTTTCAGACCTGAATAAGCTGAAGAGTCTTGTTCTCAGTTTAAGAAAGATGAGAAATAGCAATGACTGTGTATTTTCCAGATGTCTCATATCTTCTTTTTTTTCAGGTTTTAATTAGAAGTGGAAGGCAGGTCTTTGAAGTATAGGATGGCTACTCATCAGCTTTTACAAACTAGGCAAAAGAAAAAGTCCTCTACGGTAAAGAACTTGAAATGTACTGACAATCTTAGCTCTCAGTTTTGGACCTGGCATGTCTGTGCCTGGTGAGGTGGGAACAGGAACACTTTCTGTTGCTTGTGCTGTTCTTAGTTGGATTATTTCCAATTTAGTGAGTCCAGGAAGATACAGCATGGGGCTTTGACATGTATTTGACTAAATAAATGTAGGCTCATTAGGTGTGCACAGAGCCTTATTAGCAGGAAGAAAAGCAACGAACTAATGGAGTAACTAAATGTAGTATACTTTCCGCTGAGATTGTTCATGTTAAAATCAGTGTTTAGTACTTAAATCCTCTCCAATCATAGACGTGTACTGTTTACAACTCTGCATTAAAATCACTCTGAAAACTAGGTCTGCGTACAGCATTGACAGACTCAGTCTGCTGTCAGAACCACTGGTACAGCAGTGAATGCCCCAGCAGCACTGGCATTTGTTTGACTCCACAATTAACTCTGTAGAGCTAAGCTGGCAGAAAACTATACACTTTTTTTTTTAGGGGTGGTTGTCAGTTAAGTGCAAGCATTGGTGCAGTGGAAGGGGTGGGAACATTCAGCCCTGATAAAAGGGGAGGGAATGACCAACCAATGCAGTCTGTATCTGAGTAAATCATGTCAGATCTATTGATAACTATCCTTAAAACATTTAATCCCACCCATGTTAGACGTGAGTCTTCCCTGTGTAATATGAAGACCAGAGAAATGCTAAAATTACATTTCTAAGTTACTCTCTTTTTCCACCTGTTTCCTAGAGTTGTTTCTAAATATAATCCCTGTGTTACACAAAAACGGTGCTATTTTTGGCTTTACCCTTCTTTTTCAGGAATCAGTGTTATTCCCTGACAAAGTTGCTACTGAGCAGCAGTCTGTGGCGCTGGTGAAAAGACTTCTGGCCATCTCTGTATCCTGTATAACATACATGAGAGGGCTGTTCCCAGAGAGCTCTTACGGAACTCGCTGTTTAGATGGTAACACTTTCAATTTGTGCTGAATTCTTATTTCTACTTGCTATATTTTAGCTATTATATCCCTTAGATGTTAGCTTCCAGCTGCTCACATATGCATGAGTTCAGTTTATTAGGAAGTTAGCTAACAGGCCTTCTCAAGTCTGGATGTACGCAGTGCTTCTGCATCAGACAGAGAGCATAGACAACAACCTAGAGCTATTGGCAACTCATGGCTTTTCTGTTAATGTTTCTTTTGGTTTATAATCATTTATAATCAACCTGACATAACCACATGTTCTCGGGAACCAGAACTTTAACAAAAAAAAGAACTTTAAGAACCAAAGTCTTGTCATAGGATCACAAGAATGAGTGATGCTTTGATTCACTAACATCTTTATGTTCATTCAAGATGTGTTGGTACGGTGTGAAATGTCTCCATACATTCCAATCTGTTCCCATGTTTTCACTTACTCAGTTGACCTGAAACATGGTCACATGTACTTGGTGGACTTGGTTGAGGGCACAGCCAAACTGGCTTTTGATCACCTAACCCTGAAAAGCCACTAGTCTTTCTAATCAAATGGCAGGTCTTTCAAGTGCCTTTTTGATCAGGAATATTAACATCTGGCCTGCTCATGCCTTTGAGGGCTCCTTGGTTGAATCCTGAGGTGGTATTAATTCACCTCTTCATTTGCAGGATGGGTTTCCTCTTGCCACTCTGAATGCCTGAAAACAGAGGTAGAAGGGACTGTGTGGACAAGCTCAACAGAAGTAGTTTATTCTGTGTACAGTCATTTATGTTGTAGGGAGGCTGCTGAAGTCTGAATGCAGAAGTGAAGCTGTTGTTAGGGAATGGTGGAATAGATGGGAGTGGAGAAGAGGAGGGAGGAGAGGACAGAAGCTGCTGGTGTTTTGAAATTAAGCCATAACGCTAGCACTTTTTCTGGGAGAGCCCAGAGCATCTGAGGAAAGTCTTGACATTTGAAAATGCAGCAATAAGCTTGTGTCAGCCCACCTGGGACTCAGTGGAAAACCAACATTTCCACTCAGGAAGGACCTCCAGATAACACATTTTATCCAAAAATGGGAGGGTGACTGGCTTAGTGCCACTGTTTGCCCAACAGCTGTGATAAGGATTGTAACTATGTGCTAAATCTGGTTTTGCAGACCTCTGTCTAAAAATTCTCCGAGAAGATAAAAGCTGTCTGGGATCATTGCAGATAGTCAAGTGGTAAGTGAGTAACAGCGAAACTAAGACAAGATTGTGCTGAACAGCAAGACATCTACCCCTCGCATTCTTCTTCTTCCTGAATTTGAAAATATTGTGCCCAGTAGTGTTATCGACTATGCCAGTGCAACTCCCACTGCCGCAGCATGTGTGCTTGGCCCTGTGCGTAAGCAAGACAGAATTAGCTGACGAAGATCATGTGAGTTGAAGGTCTGTTGAAGTGTTGATTGTAGTGAGCTCGTGGTCAGGCCCCAGAGCACACGCAGGCAGCATAGGTACAGAGAGAGGGTGAAGGAAATAATGAGATTGATTCTTTTGTTGTTTAGTCTATTCTAATTTCACTTTTATAGGGATTCTTGTAGCTTGGTTTTTAGTATGTGCAGTATTTTATCTCCCTGGATATTGTGTGTCTAAGCACCCTACAGCTTTCTTTAGGATACATTTCAGAGTTGGCGTGTTCCCAACAAGCAGCGAGTCTGACTTTGATGTGCTAATGAGATACGTAGCTGCACATCCTTTGACTCAGAGTAAATATCTGACCATTGCTACCTCAAATAATATTTACTACTTTGAGAAAATCCATAGCTGTAAACTATGCATCAGATAACAAAAATTTACAAGACCAGACATGTCAGGCTGCATTCAGATTGAAGTTTCAGCCAAGCTCTGTACAAGGCCGATGGGAAAAAGAGCCATCAGAGATCAAGCTGGGGAGCTAGAGTAGAGCACTGAGCAGAGACCTACTCAGAGCTGGCCTTAGGCCTCAAATTCTGGTCTTTGTCAGGATTTAGGTGGGCTCCAGGCTGACAGGATGTGGCCCTAGAAGTATAAACAATGCACAAATGCAGAAGGGAGGACAGTGCCTTTATGATTGACCTGAAAAGGACTTTACAATCCCAAAATGTTGCTAGCTGTGTTGTCTTAATTCCAGAAAAAAATGCACTTTAAAGTGTATCTAATGAGTGTGTGTTTACAGATCAGGAGATAAATATTGCTGGTTAGTATTAATATGCTTTTTCCTTGGCAGGATTCAAGGTTGTTTTGATGCTTTGGAGAGACAGTATGTAAGTTTTTTCACATTTTTTTAATGGAGTTTCCTATTTCTTCATAAAGAATGGACAAAACTATCTTTCCACTCCAGCTTTATATTTTGGTAGTGATCTTGCATGCACACAACACACATTTACAGCTGTGGGACAGGGGGAAGACCCTGCCCTGAGTATATACATGTGAGATCTGGGATTTTATTCCTTGAGCCCAAATACTGACTGCTGTTGCTCTCTAGGCTTGCCTGTACATGGTGTGTGAACTAATTTGCAGCCTGAAATGGATTTTCCTTAGTTCTGTGTTCTTCATTTGTGTTGTCTAATGTCTGGATAGAGACACTGACAGTCAGAACTGAGGTCTTGATCTCCATGCCTGTTTTCCTGAGAGAGATTCTTCTGTGCTTCTGCTTTCCTTCATCTCCTTCCCCTAGTCTTTTCCCTTCTTATCTTCTTTGACCCTCCTGGCTTTTCTCTGGGGTTCAGAATTTATTACTTTTTTTGGAAGGTAATTCATCAAGTAAGGTATATAACTGGTTCCAGGACAAAATCAGCTAGTAAGTAATCATATTCCTTGCTGATTCTCACATAAAACCAGCTCTGCACAGGAAAAAGCACCAACTGTTGTCATCTCTGTCAGCACTGTTCATCAAACCAGCTCTCATCTAGATCAGATTAAGTGGTGTTAGTTTCGGCACTGATGATCAGATGGGCTCTTAGACATCAGTACAACTGTCAATGTGCATCAGATAATTCAAAATGTTTTGAACTTAGTTTATTGCTTGCTGACAGTTCTAGGAGGTATTTAGTCCTCTGCTATTTATGAGACACATAAATTAATTGTTATTTGACAAGGCTTAAGGAAGAAACAGAGATACTTAACACATGTTGTAGGATTGTTTTCAAGAGGAGTCCCATGTACATTTTCTTGCTGTGGGATAAATGAAATAATACCTTTGGGGAGTTTCATAGCAGAGAGCAAATATTAGTCTTCAGCAGGGATGGGTGCTCTTGTAAAAGAGTTTTAAATCGGCATAGCCTTTGGAGATTTGTTTAGAAAGTGTCCCAAGAGAGAAGTCTGAGCATGCAGTTGTTTTCTTAGGGAACTGCAAGTAAAGCCAAGCAAACTGGCCACTAGGTGTTGCTGATGCTGTACTATGAAGAATCTGCATAGAGGTTTTTAACTCCTAGTTTGTTGAATGTATCTATTCCTTCACTGTATGTAGGTGGTTAGATTTTGATAGGTCTTTCTTTTCCTTTGCTCACTAAGGTTAGATTTTGATTTTGTGTTTTGTTTTGGTTTTCCCTCCTTAGTTACACATTGCTGTCCTCGCAGTAAGTAAACAAATACAAGGCATTTTTCTTCCCCCACCCTGCTTGAAAGATATAGGGCGTCAAAGTTGTGCCAATGTATTTGTGCCTTTTTAAGGGGAAGTCAAAATGCATGTGGCTTTTAATAGAGCTGTCACCTTTCCTAAATATGGTAAATATTCCCACGCAGCCTAGGAAGTTCATATTTTTCTCAGTATGTCAGACTTCCGACTGAGGCCTTGCATGCATCTTTAAACTCCTGGAAGTGCTTTTATGTGCTTCATATCATTGCTTCCTTTAAACTCTTGCCTCCACCCTTGGAAGCTGCTGTGTCTTCGCCATTTCCCCCTGAAGAAGAGTGCTCTTTATTAATCTGATCCTGGAGAAACCACACACTGGTGGTTACAAGGCAAGTCTTTTGCCCTGGTCCTCTGTAAAGCACCAAGAGCTATGCTATGCATCTATTCTGTGCAAAATCTGAGTAGTTAAATCTCAGGCATCAATAGTTGCCTGTGAAGGTTGGAATGGGAATTAACCTCATTCCTCCACAATTACACAGATGAGTGTCTTCTACCTGTCTTTGAAGTGGTAAGTATTGACTGCTGATAGAGGAGGGCTGTTTCTCCATTCCTTTCTCTGATCCCACGCTAAAGATAGTACAATCTCTACTGTAAAGTGAAAATATCATTGTTCAGACACTTTTCACTGGTTCAAGTTATCCAAGGGGAGAATGCCCTCACTGTGCTTTCTTATAACAGATTTACACGAATCCCAAGGAACCGGAGGTAAGAAAGAGTCTTAATTAATCTTTGAGGCAACTGAAGGCATGGGTGAGTAGATCTGTATTCAGAGTGCACTTGTAGGCTTAAATTCTACCCTGACATAGCTGCTTGGTGACCCTGTTTCTCTTCTTCTGCCTTCACTCAAGAATGACAGCTCAGTGAGCTGGATTGTGATCAAACGCTCCTACCAGGCAGTCGGCTTTGGGCCCATCTAGGGCCTCAGGCAGGGATGTTAACAGGCACCTAATGGGCATGTTTGCAATTTTGTTTTCCTTGCCTGAAGAGAAGAAATGGGAAGTTCAAAATAATTCTTTTATGAACCATCTTTTTAACAGTAGTGTTGAGAAGAGAGCTGTTTTTTTCATGCAGAGAGGTTTAGGACAGAAGTTATGAATCACTTCAGACCTGGGATGTATGTGTTGGATAGTGCCTGTCCTTATCCATTCGGTGTTCTCTGTTGTGTTTCTGTTTTGTTTACATCTAGCTGGTGAAGACAGACTGGGTGGTGCGATATATAAGTGAGGTTCTGCATCCATGCTGTCTCTGCAGAGCAGATACAGAGAACGGCTGCAGAATCTTTGCTCACCTGATTACAGTTCTGCTGCGTCGCACCTCAGCATCTGGGGAGACAGCAAGAGATTAGTCCATACCAAGGCTGGGATTTGTAAGGAAGGCTTAGAGTTAAGGGCTCAGCTGAGCTCCTACTAATTGACCTCATTGCCTCTGGAAAGAGTGAATTATAAGCATGGAATTGGACTACAATAGATCCTTTCTCGTGTGGTGAAGTTGTCTGTTCTTCCTAATTATTTCATTCTCTAAAATCATAACAAATCCTTTCCTTTCAAATGGAAAATCATCTAGTTTTTTAATGTCCCTCAGAAAACTCTGAGACCGGTGAAATTCAGCAACTTTTGCCCATGCAGTATTGTTTGTATTTCCTAGTAGGAAGAGTCCTTCAGGCCCTTGTCTCCGTACAGAACACTGGGCCAGGCTTTCTTGTGACACTCCATCACCCTTGAAGCCTCACATTTTTCCTTTTAGTAAGGGAGGACATACGTATGTACGTTGTGATGGTTGGCTGGCCCTGGTGCCTCGTTAGAGGTTTAGGCTGGGGAGTTAGGCCCACAGAGGAAGTGGAAGGAGGAAGCAGGAAGTTTGTCATTTTTTTGTGATTCTTTCAGTGTTAGGTAAGCTGTGGTGGTTAAGAAAATTAGCCAAAGCCCACGCAAGCAATAATAAAGTTAAAGCTGTCATCGTGTCATTAAATTAATGCTGTGCTCTGGCATAAAGTCATGAAAGGACACTGCTAGGTTCAGTGTGCATCTTTATAGTTGTTATTGAAAGAGACCCATTTCTTCTTTTCCCCTCTCTTGTTAAATGTCTAGACAGTGACTGAACTGTATCAATTCAAATTCAAGTACAAAAAGAAGGTGCCCCAGATGGACATCATCAGGTAATGGTTTGGTTTTATTTCTCAGAATTACACTGTGAAAACTGTTTTCTTGAAGCATTAAGAAGAAACTGCACTTTATGATTAGAGCATGTCTGAGTCGCTAAGCAGCTGTAAATATCATCAGAGTTGAGGACAGTTGCCCTACAGGATATGATCTGCTGAGCTGATGAGTAGAAATGCTGTCACGTAGCACAGTGAGGCACTTAAAGTGCACCAGAAGCAAGTTAAGGACAATTTATAGAAATGGTGCCTAATCAGGGTAACGATGCAGAAACCAGCAGCATTGTTGAGCTTGCTACTGTCTCAACTAATAGCTAGTGTTCTTCCACTTTCACAAGATAGCCTTTTTCAGGTTTGACCCCTTTCACCATGATCCTGCACCCACGATTTTTTTTCCTTGGGCATTTGCATACGTGTATTCTGCTTGAGCAGTCTTGCGTGGGTGACCAGAGAGAACTTTCGCTTATGATGCCTGAGTTGATGCTGCAAAATATGTGGCAGGAAGCAGCAGCTTTTTGCATCTTTTTGGCTCTCTCTGTCTGTTAGATATTTTAAAGCTGTGTTTAGTAGGCCATAATCCTGTGTAGTTTAAACTAAATACTATCAAAGGCCATTGGCTATAACCAAAGCAAAGAAAAATAATTAACCCATTTTTAGTTTGCTTCTGCAGTTGCCATTGTTGAAAGATGGATCTTTGGGCCTTGGAACCTGCCTGTACAGCAAGAGAGCTCTGCTGTCCCATATGCTCCTCAGGAAGCCCCTCTGCAATGCTCCTGTAGTGTGCCATTTGCTGCTCTTTCACTAAACACATCCAAATAATTTGTAGTATGTGGCAAAATGATTTTCTGTTGGGAAAATCTGAACTATGTCTGAGCCTAGAGTGTCCTGTTGACTGTACCCTCTGTTTCTGCTTTGAAGCTGCTGTCAGTTGTCCTCACAACATTGAGGGAAAGAGGAGACCTTTGGGATCTGAAAGATAATAGATAGCTCTTGAGTAGTTTGATTTTTTTAATCAGCCTTACTCAGATCAGTCATTAGTTGCTAGAAATAACAACAGTCCCCAAATGGAATGCAGCATCCCTTGGTGTCCATCGTACTGGCCAAGAAGAGGCTAAGTAATCTTGCTGTTGTGTTTATATCTGCTCTGTCAAAATCTTATTGCTGCTCTGAGGCTTCAAAGCCCATGGCATCGGGTTCCTGGGCTCTGTTCTGTTTCCTTGGTGAATGACACTGCATGTACCTGCAGTCGTTAGTAAACTGAAGTTCTGGCATTGATCAGAGTGTTGTGTCATCTTTGCTATCAGCTCCTTCAGCTGATAAAACTGCTTTTGCACACCTGCAAGGTTTATTGTCATGTTCCATGAGAGATGTTTTGTGGGTCTGCATCATTGTATCTGAGTGGTAAAGGGAAACTTTCTCCTAAATGGTCTCTGCCTTATTTTAGATGGATTTTGGAGGAATTCCTTGCCATGGATCCCAGTCCTTCAGAGAGGTTCAGTTCCTCAGCTTTTACCTTTTGACACATTCCTGCATCAAACCCACAATGTTACTCCCATACTGAACCAGTGTTTGACCTGTTAACTCCTATGGAAGTCTCATCTCTTTTTTGCTTATACTCTTTCCCCATACCATTTCTATTCTGCTAATCCCGAGACTTGTAAAGGTGATGTGTAAGAGAAGGCCTACTTTCTCTTTACTCCACCTTAGGCATTGCGAGCATTTGTCCTCTCACTTGATGTGCATTTCTGAACATACAGGATTTAATTTAAATGGCACAGTGTGCTCAGCACAGAGTTTTGCTGTTGGCAGTTTGGAGCCTACCAAACCATACCCTGCATACCCTGGGAATTGAAGCTGTTCAACAGCCACTCCGTTTTCATAACGAGCCAAGAAGTTTCAACTGGAAGGGGAGATCAGTCCTAATGAAGCTCTTCCTTCCAGTGATTTATTCAGTCCTATTCAGCCCTGGGATCCTCTCTGCTCTCTTAGCTTACTTACTGCTTTTGAAGCAATTTAGGATGATTGTATCAGGGACCATCCAGCCTGTATAGAGTTTCATTCACCTGCCAGTGGTCTTCCAAAGATGTAGTGAAGGAATTACATTCTTTTTATGGCCCCTTCTTATTGAAAGTTAAGGAAGTTTAGGTTCCTTAGTCACGCAGTGATTCATCTAGTCCATCTTCAACCATCTAAAGTAGATGGCTGATCTAAGTTACTCATCTCATCTACCTCTGTAGTCAAGAGAAACAAACTCCTCCAGAGGGCGATTCATCCCACTTCTGTTATACTTTTATCTCAGTCTAGACTGCTTGCTTAGACTAGCCAGCTGACATTTGGATGGGTGAAGGAGGTGAGAGGAATGCCCCTTAGTCACTTTTGAAAAATGTGCTTCTGAGCTAGTTTTTCTTACATGGAATTGAAGTGAGAACACGCAATTCGCTTCTCTTCAAACTGCAAAATGGACTTGAAAATAGCCCCTGTGATGAATCGGCTTTATATGGGATTCTCACCTCATTCCTCTCATTCCTGAAATTGCTTAGGTGAAAGGCACTTGTTTTATGGTCCTTTGATCCAATTTAATCATGTTCAAACAAGTGAGTCATGACATTTGTATAATGGGGTCCATTGCCCCAGCTACGAAGTCTGTTCAAATGTAAATGCCATGCCTCTTAGTTTAGAGCTGTTGTTTTGCTGATGCCACCCCATCCCTGGAGTCTGTTTCACTTCCCTGTTTATCTGGAAATTACATAAAGGCATTGTAGCTTTGTGCTGGTGGTTTCAGACAAGTCAGTGGGTGCTCTGTATTTGTAATTAGATTGTGAATATTCATGACTGAGGAAAACAAATCTGTTATTCTTCTTCCAATTATAGCAACCAAATGAACTTTGTGAATGGGGTGTGCAGCAAGGATGTTAAACAGGCCAGCAGGCTCCTGATCCGTAAACTGTACCTGTTAATGCAAAACCTTGGACCGCTTCCCAATGACATTACCCTGACCATGAAACTCCTCTACTACAATGATGGTAGGTGGAGAACAGTGTGTGCTGTGGGGAAAAATTCCCTTTCCATCAGTTTCTGTAATAATTGTGAGCCCCTATAAAGTAAATAAAGCATAGAAAGGTGAAGCGGTAGAAGCTGTTAGCTGATAACAGTGAGAAATGGTATAAAACATAATAAAGCCTTCTGACACACAGGGATGGCAGATGCTTTTTAAGAAAAGTTTGAGCATCTGTGTAAGACATACAGCCATGCAGTGTGAAAAGGAGACATCCTTCTCCTTCACTGTTGTTTTTTGGTTTTGTTTTTTTAAGGAACAGGCAGTGTCAGGTTCTGCTCCAGAAAGTTGACCGCATTAATGGTCTCTCAGCATCCTAAAGTCATTCTTTCTTTGAGCTTCCTGATGACATTTGCTCAGCTCATTTTTATCTTTGAATTCTCTCCCTTCTTCCTGAAAAAAACCACCAGAATATTTTTAGTAGTTGGTGTTGTTACTCAAGGCTGGTATACACTTGTTCTTTGTAAATCAGACTAAGGAGAGATGGAACTTGATTTCTCTGACTTCAGTGGGTTCTTTCTCCCTGTTGTAGTAACTCCCAAAGATTACCAGCCTCCTGGCTTTAAGGAAGATGGCAGCCCTGGTGACCTGTTTTTCGATGGCGATCCTGTCAACCTGAAAGTAGGGTCAGTCTCTACTGGCTTCCACCTCATGAAAGTGAGAGTGACAACTGAAAAGAAAAGAATGGGAACTGTTGAAAGCAACCTGCTCCAGAATAATAGCCCTACGGAGATCTCACATCAAGGGTTAGACTATGATGAAGAGGAAGAAGAGGGCAGTACAAAGGTATAGAAATAGCTCTATTTGTTTTTTGCTAGAGGAATGGAGTTTATCTAGCAAAACTCTCCTTAAAAGAAACGTTTTTTTCAGAATCCTAAGGATTTGATAAGGGTTTAATAAGGGTTTCAGCTTGCGTTGGGCAGCAGTGCTACAGCGGATTGAACGCCAAGGCTGGAAATCCATAGACATAAAGTGAATTTCATTCCAGCATATCCACTGATTTACTGAGTCTAGTGTGTTCCCCCAGAAGAGGGCAGTGATTGTACAGAGAGACCCAACACATGCGCGTGCACACACACACAAGCGCGCGCACACACACACACGCACACTTATACACAGACATGCACAAAATGGAGAAAATTGCAAACAGTTTTGCATCTCCACTTGACATTTCTCAGGACTAAGCCATGTTCCACTGTGTAGTTAGGTGGGATTCCTTCCATTTTGCTCTAGCCATCTAAAAATTGTGTGTTGTGTCTAATTTCTCTAGCCCCCCTCTGCACTTAGTGAAGGAGGAGGCATCTGTAGCAGGTAATTCTGATATTTTCCTTAGACATCAAGGTAGGCTGGAATGAATGGTCCTCTGCTGGAGCCTCTCTCCAAAATGACAGAAGGGGCAGCCTGGACTGGTAGCTCAGACTTGACAATTTAATTTTAGGTGGTCAGTGTCAGGGAGTAAACCCCAGCATAACTAACTCCTGAAGATAGGAAGCCATTTAGGTTGGAATTCTGTCTTGTCTTAGAAAATTTCTCACCTGAAAGACCTGTGTCTTCTCCATTTCCCCCTGAGGAAGAGTGCTTGGGAGAAGGAAGGCCTGGACACTGAGGAGCTGTGAAAATCTCATCCCTATTAGTGTTGGGTTTGTGGATTTACCAACTGGGCATATTTTTTAGGTTATTCTATTAAGACAAAACATCATTTTCTTTACAGAATCACCCTCTCCCTCTCAGAGCAGATTCAAGTGAGCATGGAAAGGACAAAAGTGATCCCCACCCAGGCTGGAAAACGGAAGCATCTTCTTTTTACCTTCAAGATACAGGTAAACACCCAGTTTCAAAACTGAAGGAGCTTGTGCTCATGACTGTATCCTAGCATAATATTTAGGTTTTTTCACTTACTTTGAAATGGATGAAGAGAGTTTGTCAGGCTGTTTGAATTTTGTATCAGATCAGATTGAACTATAATAGAGGGCTTGTTGTATATGCTTGGTTTCTTAAGAGAAACATTCAAATTTTTATCAATATCTTTCCACCTCTTTATCTCAGCAGTTTTTTTTCAGATATGGAGGAAATGCACAGTTCATCAATACCGAGTTACATTATCTACATTTTCGCCAAAGCTCTTTTCCTTTAGCTGTTACAGTATGATTTTGCCAATGACTTCCATATGTGAAAACATACATGAAGATACATGGAAAAAAGCCTTTTCTCTCACTTCAATCAACCTAGCTTCTGATATACCATGCTGTATTTGACCTTTGAGGCTCTCAGATATAGGCTGTGGAACAATACCATCTAGTGACAAAATGGTAAATAGCATTCCTGAGATCCCCAAGCAGTGGAATAAAGCAGCTTGTCTGCCTATGAAGTCACCTTTTCAGGTCTTTCTCCTGCAGATTCTCCGATGACTAATACGGGGTGAACTCATACTGCCACCTTTTCCACTCTGGGAATATTAACAGGACCTTCCTCCTCTAACCAGTTGCCTATCTTCATGAAACTGAGGCGCTTTGGGACTCCCCATCAAATTTTATTGAAACTGTCTAATAAGGTCAATAGTTATTGGTCAGGGTACAGCTCCCTTCCTTCCCCATACACATACACACACTTGGATAGACCACATGCAGGCACAGGTTAAAATCGAGCTTAAGTATAATTGATAGGAGCTGCTGCAAGTGTTACACATTCAGCTGACAGTTTATTCTGAAATCTCTGTTTCCAGGAATAAACTGCCAGTGTTGGCAGTGCCTGAGAGCAAAGGTTACACAATTTCAGATCAGGCATGGGATTTTGCTACAGTGATTTAGTCAGGCTTCTGGATTTTTATTTTTTTTCAATTAAATACAGGGGTTTAACTTTGGAGCTAATTTTGATTCAATGTTTGGATTGTAGGTGGAAAGAAGAAGACAGGAATAAATGAGATGGTCAGGATGCCTTGCTCAAGGGCATCTCAGCAGGTGAGGAAATTTTAGTGGCTCTAAGATACACCAGGCAAGGTGGAATTCATTGCCATGGAACTTTATGTCATCTAGGATGGCACAAGATTCAACTAACCTTAGTGGATTTATTGTACAGTACCACAATACATAGAGGCTACAAAGTTTTAGGGCACAGGGATATAAGCATGAACTGGAAGCATTTAGGAGAAAACTTTCCATGGCCAGCTTATTTCATACATCCAGTACAAGAATTTTGTACTGTTCTTTGGAGTTGGCACTTGTGAATTACACATGCAGACTAAACGTATTGGTGTCCCAACCAGGCTGGTTTACCTGTGTGTGTTTTTGGATTAAGGTTCTGAAATCACCACCCTGTTTTAGGTTTGAAGGGTGTGTTTGTCTGTTGCCTAACATGGTCTTCACTTCTCCTTTCTTGCTTCCAGACTATCTTTACATGTGAGTCACAGGTACCTACTGGATTCTATCCCTTTTTGGCTGCCTCTCTAGGATAGAAAGAATTATCCCCTGGAGATGCTGATCTCTTTTTCAGAGGTTGTTGGGGTAACCCAAAGAACTAGGGTAGACCAGACATGTAATTTTAGACAAGTAAAGTTATGTGAAATTAATTCCATCCTGAAGGCTGCCCAGGCCAAACCCTGAGTCAGAATCAGAGCTCAAATTCATGGGCTTGTGCAGAGGTTTTTTCAGTGACAGGGCAAATCTCTGAATACCACCAGACTTGCCACTTGATCCTCCTCCCATTCAAATTAGTTGAAAATCGTGTGAGCTTGAATGTTCAGAAGCTGAATCTTTACAGGATAAGTTAATGAGGGTAGGAAATTGCTACTAAAATTTTCCCCGCCTCTGTTGAAAAGAATCCCGGGGTGTCTAACCCAGACAGCAACTGGAGACTACAACTTAACGTGTCATTCAAAAGGCATCTGTGAAGTATTTGCCTTGACTCTGGATCTTAGAAATGAACTTCTGTGCCTAGGCTGGTATTTTTCAAACTTTAACCACATTTTTTTTTGTGTCACATCCTCCAGTTTCCTTCTGATCATTGTTTGTTCTGTCGTCTGTGTGAAAACAGGAGCGTTTTTTGTTTGTAGCTCATGGTTGTCCCACTGATTCATGCTCTGACATTCTTTCGGGTCTGTCACGATTGTAAGCAGAGCACCAGACACCTCTCTCTTGCAGCATGTGAATTTCATTAGAATATGGTAGCAATAGTGAGAGTGTTTGAAGGTGGTGGAAACAGCATTAGTTGCTGAAAAATGGAAGAGTCACTTTATCCATTGTGTACTTCCAAAGACTTAAAAAAGAAAAAAAAAATATTCCAAGCCTCTGCCTGGTAGATTCTTCATGGCAGAGGGTTTTTTTTAATGTATTCTTTGATACTATTTTTTAAACCATCATAGCTTAGAAGTTGGCTAATATTTCAGTCATTTTAGGGAAAAACAAAGTCAAGTCACTAGTTAAAAAGTGCAGATCATCATTGTAAAGCCAGCACTAATAAAAATTTGACACTATTTTCCATATGAGAGGGACTTTCCCTTCTTTTCTGAGGGAAGTGGTTAAAACAAATGACCATTGTATATTCCGCTTGAATCAGGAAGCCAAGCTGGTGAGTGAAGTCTGTCTTAAAAAATGAGGACAAGCTTGGGTGGATGGGAAGTATGAGTTAGGTATTATCTAACAGGGTCAAATATAGTTAAGCTGGGTGGAAGTAGTCCTGTTGGGATATGAATGCAAACACCTTGTTGCTATCCAGCCAAGTAATGGCATTTTCATACTGTCAGGTGTTTTCAGAGAAGCTCTCTGCTTTAAAGAGCTATAAGGTGTTCAAAGTGACTTGTTCTATCCTGGATTTCAGAGTTTAATTAGCATGGTGTGTGAAGGGCCTTGGGGAACAACATAGCCTTAGCCATGGAGGTCTCCCTTTACTGAGACAGAGATGAGCCCTCAGATTTGCAGTACTAGTGCGTGACACTGTTAGGTTTCCATCAGAAGAAGTTTGCCTTCAACTAGCTTACTGAATGATTGCTCACGTACCAGCACTACTGTAAGGGAGCGAGCAAGACTGGGTGGCAAGGAACGGGCAAAAAGGGTCTGAGAAGGAGACATGCCCTTCTGGTGGCAACACAGTGTTAGCTGTTCAGCTGTCCATGGAGCAGCACCTCAGGGTTTAAAGGTGCTCTCTGTACAGTTAAATGTTCAGGCCAAGATTTTCAAAACTAACTAAAACAATTTGCAGTGTCCCAGAATTTGATGTCTGTACAAGGATTTAATATTCAAGAAGTGCTGAGTTCAGAAATGGTACCCACAGTCACAAGTTGCTTTTGGAAATGTGGACGAGCCCATTACTGCTCTTCACCTGAAGTGAGCTGCTTTATTCCTTCTGATTCCTTGGTTATCAAAAATAAAAACTGTGCTGTTGGAACTGAGTTTATTGGTCATTATCTTCCTGACCTATAGCTCTTCAGGAAAACCAGGAATGAAAGTATTAAAGGCTTATTTTTATCTAATCGACATAGGAGAGGCAAAGGATGCAGATCTGCCAAAAGAGAAGCAGCTATTCCTGTCCAGTTAGAACTGTAACTGGCCTATAGTAATGGCCATGGAGAGTCTCTGACAGAGGGCTTTTCAGATTGGAGGAAAATTTACATGCACTCAACTGGCTTGTTATCTGCAATCTCATGATTGATGATACTTAGGATCAAATGAGAGATTGCCCTTTCCCAGCAAAGCATCTCTGTACTTAATCATCCAGAGTTAGACACCAGCATGTAAATTAGCCTACCTCTGCTGACTTCAGGAGAGTTTTTCTGATTGCATCAGCCAAAGATTTGGCCCAGTGTGCTATCTTTATGCGCCTTGCTACTTTCCACTGGCATTCTAGGAGTTGTGAAGATTTGGGTAGAATAGGGAATTGCTGCCCATTGGTTTAGCTTATAGGAATCTGCTGATGAGAATGGCTTCCTGCATTGAACTTAAGATAACTTTTTGAATTCTTCAGCATCCTCCTTTATCGTCTTATGAATCCTTTAATGTTCTTATCCTGCAAATTGATTTTGGTCAGCTTTGTCTTCATGTAAGCAAATGTGTTGCAGTGGAATGAGTTTGGAATTAAACAGAACTAGAAGATGAGTAAAATCTGACCATGTGGACGCCTCTGCAGGCTTTTATCTCCCATCAGGAAGCTGTGGGCTGAAGTTCTGGGGTGGTCCTTAGAGCACAGTCTCACTGCACCGTGAAGCAGCCACGCAGAGAGCCCTGAATCGCCCCTGACGGAGCCTGCGCCAGAGCTGGAAGTGGTGTGGCCGTATCAGCACAGCAGAAGTCAGCTCTGCCTCCCAAGTTTCTGGCTTCATTAGCTAGCGCCAGACACTGCTTAAGCTGCTAGACTGGCTGTGCTTATGCTACTAGACTGCTGTGGGACATGAGGAAGTGTGTTGACACTTGGCATTGCGTGGACATACCAGTTTGAATCAATGATAGCTCAGGGATCTCTGCACTGGGATTCACTGCCTGCTGTAGGCATACTCCTGCCATGCAGATTAGCTCTCTTAACTGGAGCTGTCTGAAAGTTATATGTCTAGGGAGAGATTTCATACCTAAATATTGTAAATCAGTGCTGGTTTAGACCTTAGAGGATAGCCTGTCTCGCCTCCAGCTGCTGCTCCTCCTTGGCTACCTGGCCATGTCCTCTTTCTCAGAGGGACTGTGGCAGCGATAGAAGCCAGTGTGAACACAGTCTTTCATGGATGACACATTGCGAGTAGTATCTGCCGTGTTTGCCAGTGATCAGTGTCCTGTTGGTGCCCAGGGTCGTGGTCATCCTGATGGAGATTCTTGTGCTTTCCGTGTTTTACACAGCTTCTGTCTGAAAGTGAAGGTCAGCACAAGTGGATTCAATTGCAGAACAGCTTGGAGATCAAGACCTTTGTTGTCTGATTTTTCCCAGGCAAACCACTTTTAAAATTGCCATGACAGAAAACAGTTGAAGGGTGAAGCCTACCATTTGCAGAGCAATAGGAAAGCATTTTTCTGTGGCAATGTCATTATCTTGAACTTTTGCAGAAAAGAAAAAAAAAAGAAAGGTTTATCTCTAACTGTCTATCAAGAGAGCTATATCTGATGAGAAGTTCCCAGAACATTTTCTCCTCCAAACCAGCTGAGGCTACACAGACCCAAACAATGAAGAGAGAAAGACTCGGAGATGAGCTTGCCTCTCTCCTTCCTGTGAGCTCAGGCCATTCTGGGAGGAGTGAGACAGGGAGGTCAGGAAATTCCTGGCTTCTCTCAATTCACATCAGATCCTTAGCTGTATCTTGGGACCATTCATCCCTTGCATGAGTTATCCCTGTCTAGTGTGCAGGAAACAGTTTCCTAGTGATCTCTTCACTCAGAGGTGAGGCCCATCACCCCGCAGATCCGGGGAGATTTAACCCTTGCACCCTCAGATTCTCTGGCAGCTACCTCAGGAACATCCACAGGAAGATGTGAAGCTTCTGCACTGGCTGCCTTTACTTATGTTCATAATGTACATGCTAGCAACCAGACCCTCTAGAGAAATCTGCATAAATTAAGGTTGGACACATCTAATATCCCATGAGGGACTAAGCTGGGTAGCAGCCTAGTATGTAGAAGGAGTGTCCATTGCTTTTCACCTCCTCGGTTACAATGCTGTAATCTTACAGGGGAAGGCTTCTGGTTTGGGGAGGCATATCAGATTGTGTTCCAGCAATCAGAATGGCCGGCATGGCAGTGTACAGTGTGATTGAAGGCCCTGGAAGAGATTATAAGGATGGATAAATTTTTTTCAACAGGTATTTTTGAAGAAGTTTTTTTTTACACTCTGGAAAAATCTGTTCATTAGTCCTTTAAATGCTACAGGATACATGAGGTACAGAGTAGGCCTGTGAGACTTCCAGTTTGTGAAAAAGAAATTGCGTTGAATGTCAAAGATTTTAACAGTGAGCTATGGAAAGGAAGAGGACTAGTGGTAGTCAGTGATGTGTTGGCATGGCTTCCTGGGGACAAAAATGTGGCAAGCTTCCACAGAAGCACCACAGTGAGTGTCTTTCATTCTTCCACCTGCGTAAATTGGCTTTCATGCTAACCAGCATGATTCTCCTCTACTTGTACAGATGAAAACCAGGATTAATTCCACTGATGTCAGTGTGATCACTTTAATGGAAACTGATACGACACCAGTGCTGAGCCCTCTGTCGAGCGTTTAACCACTGTGCCGCCTTCAGAGAATCGCTGAAGGACAACTGGAGATTGTCACGTCCAACCTACCTGCTCAAAGTAGGGTGAAATGGAGCAGGTTTCTCAAGACCTTGTCCAGTCAGGTGTTGAATATTTCCAAGGATGGAGACTCCACAACCTCCCTGGACAACTTGTGCCAGTATTGGATTGCCTTCACAGTAAAAAAAAAGTTTGTCCTTATGTTTAAATGGAATTTCCTGTATTTCAGTTTGTGTCCATTTCCTCTTATCCTTTCACTGGACACCATGATGTACATTGTGAACCTTGATTTTTGCTGTGCTTGGAAAGCATGGAGCAGCCAACTGTCAGTGAGTAGATGGGAATTATTGCCGTCAACCGGATCAGTTTAAAGAGTCACTGACTTGATTTTTGAAAGTGGCAAGCATTTGCTGTGCTATCAAGTCAATGTTAGCTGCAGCTGAAATCACAGGATACATCAGGCACTGGCTCTCTCTGATTAGTTTCATGATGATGATAGACGTCCCCTGCAGGTACTGTTTATTGTCCTGGCACCTGAGGATCGTTTTGCCTTATTTCAGCAGTTGAGTCTTGTATCTCAGTCCTTATTCTTCTAGCTTGCTTGATGGAACTGGACTTCTTTTGACATTAATGTGCTTCTGAATTTGTCAAGATAGTTATAAGGTACCAAACTAAACACTCCTGTGTCCCTGACAAAGGGAACTCTTCTGAGGGCATAAAATTTGCCAAGTGCCAAACCTCAGCATGGGGCAGGCCACAGACAAAAAGGGACACAGTTGAATGCTCTTGTGCAATTTTAGCTTTTCTACATAGGATGCCTTGGGAAGCAAAACACATGTCAAAAGAGCTGTAAATTTGCTTCGATTTATGCTGGGAATTCTTGGCTGGAATACATGGGGACACTGGGGATTGAAAATTGCAGAGCACAAAACTAGGTCCTGATTTTGTCTATCTAAGAATAGCAGTGTAGCTGTGGTCTGCTCATTCTGTTTCATCCACCAGTCTGCCTTGGGAAGGCTTTAATCTAAGTCTAATCTATTTTTAGCCTGATATCTTCTCCAGACAATGTGCAGCTGTCCTGTTAGTTTTATGCCAGAAATTAGTAACACTTGTATGATTCACAAGTTAGCTGTATTTTTACAGAAAAATTCTGCAGCAACATACTACTTTTCCACATGTAGTGCAGTGTTGTAAAACAGGAGATTCAAACTCACTGTGTGTTCATGGTATGACCTCGATCCAAAACTACATCTTGGACTCAGAGTCAGGAGGTCACGGGTCTGTTCCTCTCTTTGCTACTTGATCTGGACTTGTCCCACCTGTCCCGTAGTCAGCATGGTCCCTTTGCAGGGTAAGCGTGCGAGGGCCTGCGCCTTGTCCTATGTGCTTTTATAGCACCTGGCTCCTCAGTGAGCCAAGTGCCTGTAGTGGTTGTGTAAGACAAACAACATTTATACAGCGCAAGCTCTCCCATCAGTTAGTCTAAGTCAAGTACATGGGAAAAATTAGAATTAATCAACTTCTGGAGGCTTTGATTGTATGTTTAGTCAATGGGAGGGATTTCCTGCTTTTCACCACACCGTTTAAGAGGTTTACTTTCTGGTTAAAGTCAAATAAACATAAGTAGGATCTGACTTAATCCCATTTAGAGCAACATTTCTGGGGAAGAAGCTTGAGTGTTTGGTAAAGGATGGGACCTGGAAGTTGGACCTGGGGTCTGTTCCTGGCTCTGAGTTCCTACATGAACTTGTAGCCTGGCAGGGGCAGGACAGGACATGTTGGCTTTGGTGAAATACGTCACACAGTTGACATCTTATTCATTCAATAGATGAATAGTGCCTGCCTAGAGCACTGGATGGCTTGCATAGATGTTTTTACTCTTCTCATCTCAGGTTAGGTGGTCATGCTGCCTGTGGTAGAGGGGAGGAAAACTGTGGGAGAGTTGCAGTGGACTCTGCGTGAGCAGCTGCTCATTGTGGCTATTTCTCCTGCTCAAAGGTATCCCATCCATGCAGAAAATTTAGGAGGAATAGCAAAGGGGTAAAAACTTTACTGAGTAGTTGTCTGTGCTGCAGAAGATCCATTCCTCAACGGAGGAAATAAAAGCACTGACTCTAGCTGATGCTCTCTTTATGCAGTTTAGGCTAAAATAGAAGGAGAGCTGCCTTATTCAGGTGACTGGGGGCTGGGAGACTGGGGATCATCACTTTGCTTTATTGTGTGGCCAGCAGGACAGGGTACAAACCCTGCAGCTGTGTTAGCACTGGAGAGTTTCTGGATGCAGTGTTTTCCCCCCTCTGGGTCCTTTACTTCAAAAAAGGAAGCAGACAGGTTAAGACGATGCCAGGGAGAGGAAAGTAAATAACTGCCTAAAATGCCAGTTTGAGCAGCTGGATATCAGGTCAGGAGCTGTAACACAGAGATCCACTCATCACTCTTTCCTCAAGCGAATATGCCTTGGGCAGCATTGGAAGTTTTGTCAGCCTGAGTGTGCAGGGTGAAGGAGAACCTGCCCATCCCACTTTGGCAGATTCTTGTTTTCTGTTTTTATGGAAAGGAAATTGTACTTTCTGCATTAAGCAATATTTTATTGCTCATAATGAAGAGGAGGGAAGAGGGGAGGAAAAACAATTTGAAACATGATAGAGAGGCGAAGTGAGGTTGTTTCAAACTATTTTGCTGTTCATCCATAATCAGAGTTATTTCACACATTAGAAAGACCATTGCTATGTAGAGATTACCGAAGCCTCATACCAAGGTCAGATAGAAAGAAAGCCTTGATGACGTGAGTGGGGAATTCTATAATGACCACATCTTGTAATCTGGAGACCTTGTGCTTGTCTCCAGGATGCATTCTGGAATAGCTCTTTATTAACTCCTTGTGTTTATCCTGCTTCAGTTTCGGGATTCCTCATGTTTTATGGTGGAACTGGAGTAAGGTACTCCTGTTTTGGAGCAGGAATTCGGTTAGCACTCTTTTCCCTCTTCATTCACCTTACTTTCATCCAAATGAACTTTCTTTTGGAGGCAAAGTTGAAGCAGTGTGCTGTGATGTGTCCCTTCAGCTCAGTTCCAGTGAGAGCAAGAGAGGTTACATTGCTAGACTGTGTGCTTTGTCCCTTCTGGGTGGGCAACAACACACGTTACTCTCTGTAGCTCCAGATTATCATTGTAAAAATGCAAATATGTTAAGTAATAATGAGAAAAAGTCAGTTTGTCACTTGGCACAGCCAACACTTCAACTGTTGTTCTGGCTGTCCGTCTCTCTGTGGTTTGTCCGAATTGCCTGTACTGTTGACCCATTTATATTCTAACATATATTTATCCATGTTTTTTAACCTTTTGGTTTGTAGGCCCCTGAATATTTTGGAGGGAGGTTTGTGTCTTTCTAGAGGGAAGTTAAGCCTCTTGGAAAAAAGCTTGCTTTGATCAGTTATTTTTCACAGACTCAGGTAGTCTTTGAAGTCTGAGATTGACCAACTCGCGTTGAAATTCCCTGATGTACAAATAGAGGTACTGTATGTCTCCTCCCGGAAGGCTGTTTCCAGTGACCACAGATTTGACATACATGCCCCCCGCTTTTAAATACTTTTATGATTATTTCAGGTTGGTGAAACAGACTATGCCATATAAGCTATTGTATTTCTCAAAGGTCTCCTTGCTCCTGGTGTTTTCTGTTGGTGGTGGGAAGATGGGTACTGTTCCTTGTGCCACCAAAACCATTCTCTGTCCCTGAAGCTGAACCTGTTGCTTTCACGAATCTTACAGTCCCAGTTCCATCCAGCATTCCAGTTTTGATTCCTTGCCTAATTACTTTGCTGGAGAACAGGATCACACTGAACAAACCCAAGAGGATCCAGGAAAACACATTGTAGTTTTGGAAGTTGTATTTCTTGACTCATCTAGCAGGAGCCTGTACCGTGAGAATGATCACTGTTTCTGATGGTTCTTACAGATAAGCTGCCTGAACCTTGCATTTAGCCAGGAAGAGGTAATAGGACCCAAGAAGAAAAGGAAGGTCAGTGAACCAGAGAAGCTGCTTCTGGAAGGCAGGAAATGATGTTCATTCTGACACATTTTAGAAGGTGTGAGTTCACATTGTCATCTGGCTAGTAAAGACCTTTACTCTCTTCCAATATTTAACTCTTCCACCTACCGCATGTATTTCTGTATGTTTATTTGTCTCGTGAAAACTTTGGATTGTGAAGAGACAGCAAGCACCATAGTTGTCATGACAATGTCAACCGACAGCACTTGTTTGATGTTCTAAAGTTGAGGATTTATGATTCCAAGTGAATGGTGTCTGTTGTGCTTCTTTCTCTCCATCTCTCTCACCCCCCTCTACTCCTCCTCCGCCTCGGCTAAATTTCCTCCTCTGTGGCTGGACTGTCCTTTGCCAATATGTCATCAATATTTAATGGCGCTGTTGCAAGATGAACTCTCAGAGGTATCAGTGCCAGCAAGCAACAAGTCTCATGATTCACTAGATTGTGCTTAGCTTCATCCTATCTACTGTTTCCGGAGCATAGATTTTTTTTTTTTTTCAAAGCAGGGTTTTTATCTATTTTGAATACAGAGATAAAGTAATCTATACAAATTTTCTGCTGGTGCTGAATGTTTTTTTTCTGACTCTGCAAGTAGTGTTGCTATAGCTGTATTATCAGCTTATTTCTAAAACAGCAACCCACCATGTACCAAGAGCCTTAGACAGTTGTACGATGTAAGTTGTCTTGAAATAGATCACATTTAAAACCTAACTTTAGTAAAGGTACCTTGTGGTTGCAAATACAGGTAAGGAGAACAACTGCAACAAAAGAAAAAATTTCTGTGTACCTTGGAGCAAAGGTGATGTGCTTTGTGTCATGTAGCTTGCCTGGCAGGCACTCTGTCACGACCTAATGGCTGTTACTGGAGTGGGAGGAGAAAAATGGTCTTAACTGGTCTTAGACATTTTAAAAAAGATGTTCAAGGAACAGCCTTTGCATTACTTTATGCACATCGCAAAAGAGATTCTGAAATAGGAAACAGTGAAGAAGGGAATGTAGTGTACTCTCTTCCCAACATAATGTTGATTGCCTGAAGTGTTCAAATCTTAGGGTGATGGGGAAGTAAAAGCACTAGAGTACAAGAGAGTAATGCACCCAGTAGCGTAGCAGCATCCCTGACATTTCAGATATGCGGCAAAGATATTTCAGGACAGGACTTGAAGAGCAGCGGTGGTTTTGGATGTAAGGTGTTTCTTTCGTGGTGTATGTCAGACAGCTCTGTAGAAAGCAGTGAGGATTGCTTGACAATTATGTGACCCATGGTGGCTGGGGCATCTGATTGAAGGACCTCGGCCACCAGTGCCATCGTTTGACACACCAGGTTTCCTATCACCATTAATATGGTGATGGCTTCTGCTGTGGCAGTGCTTGAGGTTGGCTTCAGACATGAGACTCCTCACTGCTGAAACAGTGATCTTTCCTTGACTGGATAAAAAGTGGGGATTGACGCATCTCTCTTGTGCTTTTACTCTGGTTGACCAACTGAAAGAGTTGAAAGCCAGACTAGAACTGGCTGACTGGGGAGAGATAACGCTGAAGCTGACCACCCCTAGATGTTCAGTCAACCTTCTTCTCCAGGTAGCTGAGTAATGCACGGCAATCCTAATGCTAATACCACAGCTGTCCTTACTTGGCCCAAGGCAGACAGACCACTGACTGTCCGTGAGCCTGCAGCAGTGTCTGGCAGGTTTCGTGGCTTGATGCCTATTTCACAAAACTTGTAGAACATGAGAGTTCTCCATTTTATCCTCACTTTCAGTCCTGTGTTCTCATTTTTGCACCGGTGGCCTAATAAGCCAGTTTGTTCACATGCCAGAGCAAACCAGAATTCTTCCTTCTGCCCAGATTTTGTAATGATATTTGCTCCTATGCCTGCACATCCCTGGGAGGCCTGCGTTCTTCACAGGACAGCTGCAGCTCAGGACCTGCCTTGACCTGAAAGCTCTGCCCTGGCACTGCTAGAGCGTGTGGCTTCCATATTCCTTCAGCCCACTGACTCCTGCCTGCGCTCAAAGCCTTGTCATGTGCTGTGTTCTGCTTGTAGGAGAAAGTCAAACGTGTCTGTGATTATGGCTACTCCAGTGAGTTAGTCTTTCTCCTATAAGTATGATACCACAAGGCTTAGGGGCATGCCACCTTGCTTGGTGCACACTGGAATATGCAAAGTGTCTTGTCCCACAGTGAAAATTAAGTAAGCTATCTTGTGTTACCACATAGTAAGAGTGTGCACGCAGACACCACGAAGTACATCCACAGCTTAGTTGACTGCATGATGTCTTGGTCTTGTAGCCATGGCCAGAGACTCACTGTCTCAGTTCACATTGGCTTCTAATCAGCTATTTTACGGTAATGACTTTTAGTCATTTTCATTTCAGGCTTGGTTAGAAATAAAGTAACTTGTGATGAACTGCCACAGTAAGCGTCTGATTTTTCTTTCCCACAAACTTGTGGTTACCATCAGATTCTAAGAAAAGTCTTTCCACTGCAGATTGGAATCATATAAGCCACTTACACATATCCTTTTATTTATTAGCAATTCTGCTTGGCTAGCTAAAGGTAAAAAAACCTTTTTCTTGTGTTTCAGTCGCATTTCTAGTTAATACTCATTAACTGACTTGATGTATGTTACACATCATCAACCTGATTCACTACTGACATAAAACAGAAGCAATTCGTTAGTAACGGTCCCTTGCCAATTAGTGAACTAAATTACGTTTGAACAATTTTCTTCAAAGATTCTCCTCCTCCCCCCATGCATCATTTGGCAAGTCCCCTGAATGCTTACAGTAATTATGTGCATGCAGTGAAAGGAGACTGTTACCTCTTAAACCAAAATAAATGAATAGGTGATCTTTGTGCTAATGTAACAGTGAGTAATACAAAGAATCACAGACATCCTCCCTTTGATCTCCCAAAGATACGAACAGCAATTAAGATTACAAGCCCCTTTAAAAAACAGAATATTGGGAACATTCTGTAAGGGGAAAGTGAATGCTTCACAGGGTTTTTCAGAAAATTAGTGAAGAAGGGGAACCCTTTCTCGTTTATTGTGACCACAGGCTTTTTAATAGATATAATGTGGATATCCTTAACCTGCCGAGCCACAAACAGGTTGGTGGTGCTTCTAAAAATCGTTCCTTGTTTCTGGGATAGCGTTTAACGAGAAGAGTAGTATCTCTGTTTCAAACTGAAAGTCAAACTGAAGTCAAACGGAAAATGCATTGTCTCAACCACATCCTTAAATACACTGTCCTCAACAAGAAAATAACCCCAGCCCCTGGTACTGCACAGTAATCTTACGGACAGGTGTCAACATTCATTTTTCACCTGAAAACAGGATTCTTTCGGGATTTCCACTGCTTCATGCGCTCTAGGAAATCATCTGATCTGATAGCTGCTGCTTTCAGTTTTGGAAGGAGAGCAGAGAGAAGAAATGAAACACAACACAGAAGGAGGAGAAATGAAGATTCTTCCACACTTAAAACAGGAGAGTTAGAGTTTTGCCATTGATTTCAATGGAGTGTGGAGGAACCTCTATCTGGGGTGGTAATACAAAAATCATATTGTTAACACTGTCCAAATGAGCTAAGCGATCATTTTTTTCCTCCAGTGGATTTCTGAAGTGATACCAGTGAAATACCTTGAATATACATTGCTATAAATGTGATTAGAAATCAGCTAGTATTTTCACGGGTATAATTCTAATCTTAAATCTTTACCTGAAGAACTGTTCCATGAGATTACCATCTCGGGATTTTGGCTGGAACTTTAATTTTTGTAGGTTCTGCATTCTTCCTCTTGAGTCAGCAGGTAAAGTATGTAGTTGTGGCCTGCTGTAGTGGAGTGCCTGCATTTGTCATGCCACAGGGTTGCCATTCTTGGGGGCCAAGATCCTCGTGCCAAAAGCATAATGTCACCCTATTGGAATCCCACCCACATGTGTCACTGGGCAAAGTCTTTTTTGTTAATGGATGAGTAAAATTTCATCAGGCTTTTGTTGTCATCACGAGGTAAGTAAGAGGGATTTGCATCTGAGCTGGCACGTTTTCCATAAGCAGTTTCCAAGGCTAATTTAAGTCAGGTTGGCATGTATATCTTTCCTTTAAGCGGAGGCTGAGATTCGAAAGCCTCACAGGAGTTTTCCATAGGAAACGCCGCCCTGGGTATCTGTGTGCCAGACATGCCTGTATGGTATTTCCCGGAGCATCATTGACCTACTGTTCTAATGCAGAATCGATTGGCCACCTTGTGACGTCTTCTAAATACCTTGCTGTGGAGTTTGTTGTTTTTATGCTAGAAAAATAGGAATTAAGATACTCTAGCTGTAAAATATCTGTGGAGTCAACACAGTGATGGTATGGTCTGATTGTTACAGAAATAATACAGCTGTCCCCATTTACTTTGCATGGTTTGTTTTGGAAGGGCTAACGATTGCCCATGCAAGCATCTTGATGTTTTCTTGTCTGATTAGCTAATGGTTTAGCTCTGCATTTAACACCTTTTTAAGGAGGGGATCTGTTATGGAGAAGACATACACTTAAGCATAGTTCAGGAAGGTTCAAGGCCTGTTGCTGCTATTTACAAGAAAGCACCCAAGACCTGCCCTGGAGGACTTTGAGAAAGCATTTACCAGTGGGAGAAGGGGGATGTGGCAGGCAAATATAACATACCGGTTTCTTTTATGAGCATGTCATGATATATTCTGTTCATATTACTTGTATTTCTTTACAGGACGTGCAGTGAGGGGATGTTTATTCTGATGAAAGTCTAGGCTTGATAACAGGAAACCAAGTCCTTTGTGCAGTAAATTGACCTTGAATCACACACAGACCTTTTTTCAGTAACAGAGGGTAAGACTGTCTAAAACACAGGAAAATGGTGTCTCTAGAAAACAAAGTGGCATTTTGAGTTGGCTAGAATCTACCCAAGCCTTTGCCAGCCTCAGAACCGTGAATGTCAGCCCGAGCAGGTGGTAGAGATGCAGCCGCGGGTCAGGGACTTGTCAGGAGAGCCAGGGGGACAGTTGCTTTTTGTCCCTGAATACTTTTTCTTAAAAGTTCAATCTAACCAGCAAATTGAAACTGCATGTCCATGTGGGTGAGGCACAGCACTGGGATGCGGGAGACCTCTCTGCACGCCCCAGTGGGGGCATTCAGTGGTTTGTTGAAGGACTTCCACTCTTCCCCCCCCTCTAGAGAGCACTGGCCTTTGGGGGCAGGAACCACATCTCATGAGCCCTTGCAGGAGATGATGCCATTACAGGGCTTTGATCTTGTCAGACATTTCTAGATGCTTCCACAGCATTAATAAAACAGCATAGTGAGATGCAGTTTCATTAATGACCAGTATTTCCAGAGTGAAGGAGCTCTGCTTACATGCAAAAAAAGGTTTTTTTTTTTTTTCTCTCTGCTGTTCCACCCTGGCATCTGAGACCTTTGCTGAGCTCTGCTCACATATCTCCAGCTGGCCTCTTCCATAGCTCTCCAGTCCCAGCATCTTCCCTCCGCGCCCCCCCCCCCCGTTTTTTGGGGACTGGAACTTGTTTGTTGGAGGCAATTACTTGCCATTGATCATTCCTACTAGGCCATAAGATCAGGCATCAGCTGGGCTTTGGTGATTCCTAGCTGTGTCCCTTAAGCAGAGAGCTGGGAAGGGACAGCACAGGTAGCTTACAACCACTGCATTACCTATTCTCCTAAAAGCTTAGGTCAACTACCTATTTGTTGGGTTAGTTTTCAACCAGAACTTTTCCCTGATCTGGCTCTCCCCATGGCCAATGGGCTGACAGTGGTGCAAGAGGAATGGTGAAAACAGGCTCAGGGGCTGTGTGTGGGTCAAGGAGCAAGGACCTCTTGTTTTGGCACCAACCTCCATGTAGACCAACTTCAAGAGGAGCAGGAGACTGTAGCACAGCACACAGCAAAACTCCCTCAAAACAATCTTGGTGTTATTCCATGGTAAAGAGATTCTGAATCAGTGCAGACTTCAGACACGTGGAAGATATTGGTAAGCACGACATCTAGACAAAGCGTAGTTGCCTGTACACAACCAAATATTTCCTCTGGCTTGTGGTTGTTTGGCTGTTACCTGGTTTCCCTGCCAATGCAGTGGAATTACACTGAAGTAAAAAACAGAAGTGGGCCAGTTGCCTGACAGCATTTACTTTCTATTTTCAAAGTACTGCAAAGAGAGCTTAACCTGAGGCTTTGCGGCAGGAATATCCCAAAAAAAACCCAAACACTCTCAGCATCTCTATACATTTTAGATAAGGCCAGATGGGCTCATCCAAAGATGCTTGGTGCTTGCGCAAAGTTTGGGGAAGCTTCGTGTCCTTGAAAGCTTCGGGTGACTTGGAAATTGGACCCACAGTCAACCCACAATGCTTCTGTGAAGTAGGTCCAAGCACAGGGAAGGATTTGACACGGATGTGTCAATTTTCTGCTTTAAAAGAGACGTCAGTTTGCAAGTAAATTTGCTATGTTGGTGGTGTTTCAGACGGCCATTACCTACTTATTTTCAGAAATTATTTAGCCGATTGGCTGGCTGGCTTTCCTTTTCCCAGGCTGTTTTAGAGCATGTAAGAGCTGAGCTACTTGGCTACAAGAGATTTTCTTCTCTGAAATTGGCAGCTGCTCATTCCGGAAGAGAATCAGCATATTTGGCCACTGATTGCAAAGGAAAAGGGAAAACCATTATTTTTCCATTTCACTTATTTAACTATCCAGTGGGAGACATTGACTGTATTTGGGTGACCCTCATTACTAAGGCATTGCTAAGGCTTCCCTCCTCTGCCCGTCGCTTAAAAGTAGAAAATAAAAATATTCAGTTCTCAAAAATGCATATATTCTCCTTGGCTGGATTAAGAGCAAGCCAATGCCAAGTATCTAATTGTATCAGGCCTTACACAGCAGTATATTCAACGTCACGGCTTCATGAGTCAGGATTTTCTGTCTGAAAAGGATCACGTCAAGAAGCCTGGGACAAAAATTCCCTATAGCCCAGCAACAGAGCTTGCTGTGTAAGAAGCTCTGTTAGGAAAGAGTTAGATGTGAAAGTCAGATATTTCTGCCTGGGCATCCTTCCACGTTGGACAAAGGAAGTACTCAGTAACGGTCAGTGAGGCTTCTCATGACTCAAGTGCTTTGATAATTGCTCCTGGAGCACAGTGTGTGAAACTCCACGAACCTGCAATGCAGCCGGCCATGCCGGTGGAAACGCGAAGGGTGTGTTTGCTGATGTCAGGATGCCTTTGAAGTCACTCCACAAGCGCCTTGCCACTTGGGTTTCTCGAGCTGAGGAAACCGTGTTGGACTGAAGTGTTGTGGCTGTTGTTCAGACTTGCTGTGATCTCACGGTGGTGTGCTGAGAGCTCCTTGTTACGTCACGAGGGCTTTGCTTGTGTCGTAGTCAGCCCCGCGTGCATCGCCGTGGCAGGAAATGCTGCCCGTGGGCAGACTTGGATTTTTCAGTGTCTTGCAACTGGTATTTCCTCCGCTTTCCGACAATAATTCCATTAAGGCGTCGGTACTTACTTCATCCACAGGTCACAAGGTTCTTTGCAAAGGAGGTTGAACATCTTTATTCGCACCATAAAGAGGGAGAAGCTTAAATTCAATTGAAGTGACTCTCCTGAGGTCACACACCTCTGCCAGGAGTGATGTGGCGGAGGTCTCAGTTCTTCAAGGTGCTCTCATCAGATGCTTATCTGATATTGCGTGGACTTCTGTTAAGAGTTTCCTTTGTTAATCTGGAATATTATTAGAGAGCCTTGTGAAGCAGGGCTTTGGGAAATGAAGTTTTTGCTAAATTCAGCTCTTTGCTGGATCCCATCTCACTTTCGCCTGTGGTCTGCACCTTAGCTGTGTGTTCTGGAGACATTTTATATTTGAGGGAGGCATGTAAGAGAGGTCCCTATAGAGGGATGTTTCATGGATGCTGAAGCTGAAACCCTTTCTGATGGTGTATTCACCCTAATTTGAGGTGTTTGAGGGATCTAGCTGAAGGCCAAAGGCCCTAAACACCGTATTTGGTCAATGAAGAGAGATCAGCTCTTTCCCAGGATGATTCAGAGCAGAGATGGACTCTTCTTCTGAATCACTCTGAGGGAAGTCTTTCATCTCTCTTTCTCTGTTATCTGTAGAGGGACGTTCCCCCCCTAATGTTGGTCTATGAATGAGCTGGTGTGAATACCCATCCACATCACGTTGGTCTTGAATAGCAAAGCCAGGGGACTTGCTCCTGTGCCCTTGTATGGGATGATGAGAAGTCATGCATGGGCAGATTATTTTGCATCTGCACACCGAGGAGGCTTTGTATCTGCCTCTGGAGCATCTGGTGTGAGTTACTGCCAGAGGCCGAGACTGGCTGGATGGGCTTTAGGTCTGATCTGGCCATTCCTGTCTTCCTTTGATCTAAAATAAGGTTTAGCCATCACTTACTGGTGCAGGAAGGACAAGAATTTTGCTGACTGCAGTATTTCTGCAGCCTTTTGAGAAAGAAAGAGTCACTTTCCTTGGGTTTGGTGATCCCGGAGATTAGAGTTGATCCCCATAAATCCTGCAGTGTATACAGCATTCCCGGGACGTGTGTATGGGCCACCCTGCGCCTGCCCGTCCCTGTGCGAGCATCATCATCGGGTGGGTGCGAGGCTGGGGCGAGGTGGGCAAGAAGGCGGTTTGACATGTAACAGCAGAGCAAAGATGGAATGAAAATGTATGGGAATCATTCAGGGGTCTGAGCTTTGGGTTGTCTTCGGGTGTTTTCGGTGACTATTTCCCACTCCTCAGAAACTCGGTTTTCTGCTGAAAAAACTGGCTTGCGGAGAATTTGTGGGAGGACACTCCCATGAGGTGCTTTGGGAGCCGCGCTGCACTTGGGGGACAGATTTTTGAGCCTTATCTACCGGCATCGTCTGAAGAAGATGGCAGGCAAAGGAGGGTGATAAATTTCCCCCGGGTCCAGCCTTCTGCTTCCAGGATGCGGCGAGGGCTGTGCTGACATACTTAAGCCGAGGAAGGAGGGAAAAATGTTCTCCATTCTTGGCGGCCCACCTGCTCTTTTGCTGCTGTTCCCGCAGCCAAGGAACATACCTTTGCTAAGAAAACACATGAACAGGCAGCTTTTTGCAAGGAACTGAACCCATCTGCGTGGGCTGGGAGGAAGAGGGAGGCCAGCCACGACAGCTGCCCCCCTGGTAGGCAGGAGGTTACAAAGAAGCCTTGATGCCTTCTGAGTAAGAGCAAATTCTTAAGCAAAGCGAGGGTGCAGATTCCCCTTTGCTGGAAGCAAGGCAAGTCTGTTCTTGGTGGGAAGTTCCTTCTCAGGGACTCACCTGGGGAAGACAAAGGGGAATATGGAAAACATCAGGCTGTGTGGGACTGCGGGGCTGCAGCCTGCTCCATTGATGGGGCAGAGCGGGTCCAGCCCTGTGGCAGGCAGCAGTGGCGTGGCTTCCCTGGTATGTCGGGAGCGAGGTGGCTCTGTGCCCTTGGGCTTTTGGGCTAGACGTCCTACCCAGGGAAATAAATGCATGAACAACCTTGCAAAGAGGTAGGAGGACCTTGGATTTCCCCTCACCCAAGCTGCTCTGCTTCCCAGTGCTCTCCCATCCAGAGTCAAAGAGGAGAAGCTGCCTTGCTCTTCCCATCCTTCCCCTGGTGCGGCATGCTGCTGGGAGGGAGCCATCCCCATGGCCCTGGGCACTCAGCTGTGTCCCTGTATCAAAGGTGGGCAGCACCAAACAGCCTCCTCTGCTCTTTTCCCCGAAAGCAACCACCCTTCGGGGCTGAGAGGTGCCTGAGCTCCAGGGAACAGCAGCATTTCACACCGTGCCTCCCTCCTGCCCTGCTCCTCAGGGTTGCCACTTGCTCAATGTTGACATGCTTCATGGTTAGACCAAAATCCTGCGCTCTAGACCAGGCTCAGGGTATGAAAGTTAACTGTGTCAGCACCAACTCGCGAGCGGGTCTGGATATCTCCCAGCACATTGCACTGAGGGCTGCGGGCTGACCCCCCCCTGGGGCCACACTTGCATCTGGCATCCACACGTCCCGGTGTGGATGGCAGGTCACCGCTGCCCGGGTGTTTCGGGCTGGGATGGAGCATCCACCGCCTGCCCGCGTGTGGCGCCCCATTCCTCCCCGCCAGCTGCCTGCGGTGCCCGAGGAAGCGGCTTCGCAATTCGGAGCAGAGGAAGTGGCTGCCAGCGTGTTGAACCGCTCCTGGCAGCGGCCCGGGCCACTGCCAGCCCTGGCTCGGCCGCATTTCCTTCCCCTCCAGCTCCCGGGAAGGGAAGCTGCAGCGCCTTCGCCCTCCAATGCTGCCCCAGCAATGTGGCCATCAGCAAAAAGGCTTCGGGGGCACCCCGGCTGCCTCGCCGCCTTTTGGACCAGCCCCGAAGGAACTTTGCAGAAATTGTCCCAAAAGGGGTGACTAGCAGGGTCAGGAGAGCGAGGGGATTTTGGAGATAAGAGTGGGATGAATCCGGCCAGCCGGCTGGGTGCACATGGGGCTGGGGAGGGCTGGGTGGGGAGAGTTGTTACCTCAGGTTATTTTTTGGAGGAGTTTGGATATTTCTAGGGAACTGTCCTGCCTGTGTTTTCTGCCCAGCTGGGTCCCTCCTCCCCTGTGGTTATGAAAAGATGTTTTTCAGCCAAAAATGACTTGGTTCCCCAGCCCCTCTCTGCGAACCTCGTGACACTGCCTTTAGCGGAGGCAAAGTGGTGATCGGTGCTCAGTGCTTTCCCACAATAGGCTGGACACTGCTGTAAGGAAGCCAAAAAAACCTTCCGGCTCCAGAAGGGATTTAGACCAGCAAACCCATTCTGCTGCCTGAATTCAACCCTTGCCCTCGACGTCTCCGAGCGGCTGTCGCCTCCGTCCGCTCTCAACCAAACCGGTTGCACATCCCGGCCAGGAAGTTGAGGGTGGGAGAAAGTCTGTGGAATTGGGGAACGATGCTCCAAGATGCTGTGGCGAGTGGCTCTTCCGTGGGAGCGAGCTGCCTGCTTTGCATCCCTGTCCTGCCTCTTCCTGGGGCTCTTCAACAGGCAGCAAACCCGGCGCATCCCCAGCCTGGCCGTAGGAAAAACTCCCCTAAACGTCTCTCACTGGTCGAAGCCTGGGGTTTATCGTCCCACCCTCTGCTGACGGATAACAGATTGCTCTGCCTGGCTCTGCCACAGCCCCTGCAACTCCCACCCCACCTTTTCCAGGCTAAGCAAGTGCTGGGCTTTTCCATCCTTTCTGGCAGGCTATGCTTCCCGTGCCGGCTGGGTCAGGGCTTTCTTGAAGTGTTCAAATCATCCCATGAGCTGGCAGCTGGGGGAAGAGGGGTTCCTGTGCCCTACCAGCTGCTGCCGCGGTCACTGCCAGATCACACTCATCCGTGCTTTGAAACCTGCTGGTGCCAGCCCTGCTTCCCACCGCTTTCCCATCCTTGGGCACCATTTCGGTGGTCCCCATCCAGCTCAGTCCCTAAACCTGTGCCGACACCTTGCCGTCACCCCAGCTGTGCCGGTAACGAAACCTGTGCCCAGCGGTTTCCTCCGGCTGGATGCCACCGGCCACGTGCCCGCTGGGACATCGGCAGTTCTCCTGCCGGCTCGCTCCGGGTGTTTGCTGCGCAGCGCTCGCGTGCAGGCAGCTGGAGGAAATCAGAGGAGCCGGTTAGAGAAAATCTGGGCAAAGGCAAGGGAAAAAAAAAAAATCCTGGGACCTGGCAAGATCCTACGCAAGTTTCCATGAGAAATCCAACGTGGCCATAGCTGGCCCGCGCCTGTGCTGGAGCTCTCCCAGGCCTCTCCCGGGGTCAGCGGCGCTGCCAATGCCCACCCAACTTTCGGCAGAGTCCCGGCCAAGCCTGGTCCCGTGGCTACAGCTCCGGCGGCTCCACGAGCCCCTTCTCCCACCGTTACCGCTGCCGCCGGTTCCCAGACACCCAGGGAGCCGACTGCCTCTTATTGCTCCTGTGACATATTTATTGCTATCAGTATAGTCTTTAATTTCCTTTGTTTCAGAATATCTGACGGCGCAATTAAGAAGGCCTGAAGGGAAGCGTGTGTGCTCGGTCATCAGCCCTGCGGTTACTGTCTGTCTGGAAGCGGCTCTGGAGCTGGGCTCGGGGAACAGCTGCCAGGCTTCCAGGCTTGTTTTCATTTTCTAAGAGGTTAGCTGAAAGCCCGATGCGAAAAGACACCCATACACACCCAGAAACCCCGCCACACACACAGAGCCACACACACACATACGGAAACACACACATAAACACAGATGCGGGCCGCCATGGGGAGATGTAAACAGACCCGTGTGCGAAACCAGCCTCGGGGACGCGGGACGGGACCTGCGCTATCTTTGCTTTTAACAGGTTGTGGCGCGGTGGGACGGCGATGCCGCCGGCTCGGCGTGGGGAGTGAGGAGCCTGTTGCACTTTACACCTCAGAGCCGTGAAGTGCAGCTTGTTCTGCCCCGGCTCCTGGGCGATGGGGCAGGTCCCTCCCGCTGCTTGTCCGAGACCTTTTGGGGGAAGAGCCCGGTCACAGTAGCTGCGAAGAGGCACAGCTGGGGCTTGTTTCCTCCCGGACTTGGCTGCGAGGCGAGCATGCGAGGATGCACCCGGGGTTGGGGCTGCGCAGCTCTCCCTGCCGGCACTGAGAGCCAGACTGGTCCCCTCTGCCCAGACACGCTAGAAGGGGTGAAAAAAGCTTTAATATTAATTGCAGCAGGGTTAGAAAAGGAGAGAACCTTTCACTTTGCCCCCAGGGGATGGTAAAACCTGGTCCTCGAGGGGCTGTGGCTCCTGGTGCCCTGGGGACCGGTGGTGCCGGTGTGATGGGGACCGGTGGTGCCGGGGTGACAAGCACCGGGGAGAGCCGCTGCTGCCCCACACAAGGCTGACGTACACCAGCACCGAGGTGGGATGTTTGGCATCACCAAGATGGGGTGACCACATCTTCCGCATGGAAAGCCCCATCCTGGAGCCCAGCGGGCATCTCGCCATGGATGCCAGGAGGAGACAGGCTTCGCCCACCCAACGCTGCCCTCCCTGCCCCACAGCCATGCACAGAGCCCGTGTGGGAAACGCCAGGCCAGGAAAAAAAGTAAGCAGAAATCTTTCTAGGAGCAGACGAATGAGTCAGGCGTGTCGTTCTCGGCAGGTTCGTGCCTCGCGGCACCCCGGCTGCGGAGGAGGAGAGTCTCCGGTGGCTGGTAAAGGCTGTGTTCATGCTGCAGCTTCCCTGCTGCCGTGGGGGCTCGTTTGGGGCTTGCTCCTCTCCAGCTCCTGTCTTCACAAGACGTGTAGGAACCTCCTATCTCTGGAGCCTGGGGCCCTTAGTCAAATTTGGTTGGCGGCCGCAGGCGCGCACACGCTCGCCCGGCGGGATTGCACGCACACCTTGTTTTCTTAGGAAACGAGACTCAAAGAACCAGTTGCTGAGGAAAGGAGAGCGTGACCTGTGCTGGGTTAGCACTGTCAATGCACTTCATTTTGTTGCAGTAAATTAACATGTCAACTCTTCTGGCCCTAAAAAGTATCTCAGATGCAGCTAAAGCCAAGGGAGATGCTTGGCATCCTTGTGGCGAGCTTAGCACCCAGTTGAGGGAGGTGCAGCTGAGCTCGGTGGGGATGGCAGGGTGCCCATGGGGGGCTCAATTGCTGCCCTGCTGCTGCCGTGGGCTGGGGGTCCGCAGTGGTGGGGTCCTGCTGGGGTTAGGTGGCACACAGTGGAGGCAGTGAGCAAGGTGCTATAGGGTCAGGCATCCCCCCAGTTTTAGCTGGGCGCATCTCCCTTTCTCCCCACGGTGCCATTGGGCTGGAGGTGCTGCTGCTCCCAGGAGGTCAGAGAGCTTGGGGAGAGCAAAGAGCAGGTGGACACTTCAGAGATGGGCAAATTTGGTCTCAGTACAGCTGTTCTCTTCTGCCATCTCCCTTTTAACAGCAAAAGAAATCTCTGCTTTCCATTTTCTCTGTTTCTGCAGGAATCTCCACTACTTTTGCTAATTTTCAGAATTTTTGTCCATCTTGGTAGGAAAAATGATGGCAAAGGGCTCATCTTCCCGCAGAGTCGTGCTGATGTGCAACCAAAGATGGCACAACCTCCTTTGCTCTCCAGGGCCAAAGACTGCAAGCTGTGGCAGCAGGAGGGGCACGGGGGGCTTCAGTGGCGTGTGCCCACTCAGCCATGCCATGCCACTCTGGCTCTGGGGACCCTGGGGAGCTGTCGTGGCTCCCGCTTGGTCCTGGGGCTGGTCCTTCCCCACCATCCCGGTGGGTCTCTCCCAGTGATGCCCGCTTCTCCAGGAGCCTGCTCGGGGCTTGGTTCCCAACTCTTCATCCCTGCCAGCTCTCTGCCTCTTCCCCAAGTGCCCTCCCTTGCCTTGGGAAAAAGAAATCTTCTCCTTGAGCCCTGATTTTAACCCTCCCCGGCCAGGGGCTATGTAGGTTCAGGCTGTCTGAAATGCCTTTGTTAAGCAGATGCACCTCAAATGGCTTCAGCCCCAGAGGTCCTGCTGCATTTTGGGCTTTGGGCTCACAGTCTTGCAAGGGAGACTCAACGTCGCATGAGACCCTGAGCAGAGTGGGGATGGAAGAGCTGGTGCGTTCGCTTCCTTCCTGACCCCGCCGTCTGGGTGCTCTGCATGCTACGCGTCTTATCGGGGTCTGGTCGGGGTGCTGAGCGCTTTATCGAGGCTCCTCCATCGGTGGCGAGAGCACCCGCAGCTGCGGAAGTTTCCCCGTCTTCTGTTTGATGGCGATAGCTGTGCTGAGATAACCCCCGCCGTCAGATACCCGGGTCCTGCCCCGCCCCGGGCAAAAGACGAGGCAGTATGTCCCGTCCTTGAATGAAGGTGATGGAGAAGGGTCCCCTAAGCCCTGAGCAAGGTGTAGGGGGGTTCCCCAGCCGGCTCTGAAGTGGGCTGTGGCAAGGAGAGGCCTCTCCAGCAGCTCTGCCAGGGCTGGATTTGACCCCGCTCCAAGAGCGCTCACCGTGAGACTAAACACTTGCTTAGCAAAGCTGCCGACAAGGGTCTCGGGGGACCACTGGGGCTGTGTCATCCAGCTCCCGAGCCAGCCCCGAGCTCCAGCGGTGTCACACGGCGAGCGGCTCTGCCGGGGGGTCCGGATCCGGCCCCTGCCCTCCCCCTGGCTCTTGCCGGCCGGTGCCAAGTCCCCCGCTGGGCACGGAGGCGACTCTCAGAGCCGGGTCCTGCGACAGAGGTTGCGTTCATCTCGCCTCCAGCCCATTGTCTTGTTTATTTGTTACGGTTGGTCTCCAATTAGGAGTTTGAGCCATTCGGGGCAAGGGCTGTTTCTTCCCATGCGAACGTGCGGTTCCCGCGCCGCTGAGCTGTGATGTGGTTAGGGACCCGCAGGAGCATCTGCTATTGCAGCAACAGTGCCCAGGGACGAATGCGTTTCAGATGGGCTCGGCAATTCTTTCCGTGCTCGGGCCGGCAGCCAGCCTGAGACGGTGAGGAAGAGCTGCCGGCCGGCCCTTTGGACGCGATGTTCCCCTCCTTGGGGACCCGCTGGGACCCAGTTTGGGGTCGGGGAGCCTGCCGGGGAAATGGTGACCGGCCCAACGCTTCTCCCGAATATTGAGCCTTGGGAGGACCTCCCGGACGGGGAGGTGGGCACCAACGGGTCCGACCCCAGCCTGGGTGGACGCGGGGGAAGGTGGGATGCTCCAGCTGGGATCTTTCAGGGAAACGGCCCCGGTGGTGCCGGTGGGTTCAGCCCCGATTGGGGTGCTCGTGCTGGCTGGAGCCCCCCGGGGATGCAGCACCGGGGCACCCGCCGCCCACCCCGCAGGGGATGCGGAGCTGCTGGTGCCCCAGCACCGCACCTGCAGCCCGCGGACGGCAAGTCTGGTCTGGCCGGTGGCCCCGGGGCCAGCGGCGCGGACCCGCTCGGCCGGGTTGCGCGCGGCGTCAGTTAGCACATGATCCACGCCGCGGGGCCAAGGTCTGAGGTCAGTTAGTCACACCCAGGCAGCGGCACTGACTTCACCGCGGGCAGGAGCGGCTCCTCACGTACCGCGCTCCCCGAAGGCAGCCGATGGTCAGACCGCTCCGTTATCGGGGCGCGGGCATCGCTCCCGTCACAACGAACGGCTCCCCGGAGCCCCCAACCCTGGCTCTTGCCCCAGCCAAAATAGTTTCTCTGCTTCTGGGGAACCGCTAAAGGGGGGTCCCTCTGGGGAAGCAGCAGCGCCGGTTCATCCCCAGCGCTCACGGTCCGGCTCACGGGGCTGGCCCGCTTCCCCCGAGCGCCGGCTGGGTGGGATCGGCCGCTGGCTGAGGTCATTGAAAGCCCTTTCCATCTCCCCCGAGTTTGGGATGTCCGCTGAGCCTGGGGCGACCCGTCCTGGCTCGCAGGAGACAGGGCGATGGCACGAGCTGGGGGCCGCCTCCAGCCCCGACCCCAAAACCCCCGGGGAAGGGGGAAGGATGGGGGTTTTTTTGAATTTTAGGGTCTTGTCCACGCTTCAGTGGGAGCTGTGTTTCCAGGGAAGGAAGAGTTAATCCCCCGCCCGCCGCTAATGAGCCTTAACTGGGAATGACCCGACACAGGGGAGAAGTGAACCCATTGTCCTCGCCTGCGTTTGACTGTCTTCCAGGGAGACTCATGAAACGCAGAGCCCGGGCGTGAGTTCCCAATTTATGTCAGGAGGCTCTGATTTATTCTATTTATTTATTTTTGCCATCTGGTTGAGGAGGGACGTTGAACGCAAGCGTGAGAAATCCAGATGTGCACAGCTCCTCGCTGCTGCGCTTGCTGCGCAGGACCTTGTCCCCAGCCGAGCTCCCGGCCCCGCTGACCGTGACCTGAGCCCCCGGCCGCTGCCACCCCTCGAGCCCCCGGGGACGAGTCGGTGGCATCCCTGGGCACCTGCCACATTCCTGGTGGGAATGAGGTGTGGATATTTACACGCAGATGGGCTCAGCCTGGATGTCCAGCCCTGGACTTCCAGCATACGAGAAGTTGGCCATATGACGGCCCGGTAGCAATAGCCATGGGGCCACTCGGGGGTCCCCAGCTGCGGGGACCTTGGCGACCTTGGCAGCCGTCATGGTGCCAGCATGCGTTGCAGGATCTGGTCCTGCTGCATGATGCCCGTCCCAAACGGATGGTACTTTCCCCTCCGAGGTGGCTGCTGCTCCCTGCCCCATCCCTGCGTTTTGGAGGGGCTCCTATCGGTTTGAGGACACCTTATCTCACGGGGCAGGCTGGAAATGGGCCCCGCAAATGGGCTGCAATCCTGGGCACCCTCCAGGGCAACAGCACAGGGGACACCCAGAGTCCCTTCCCCGGTGGCAGGATGGGATGATGGAAGAAAGCCACACGGCGGCTGGGGACCCACCATGGCATCCAGGGATGTCCCCGGCTGTCTCCCCCATGGAGCGGGGAAGCAAGTGCCGTTCTGGGGCTCAGTCCCCGCCACGAAGGGATGGCAGGGCTGGGCTGGAGCTGGGCACCGCTCCCCCTGCCGTCACCGCTGGCGTGGCACAAGGCATCACCGGCAGCGCAAGGCGGCTCACGGCAATGCTGTTTTGGGGGCAAACCGATGCTGTGAAACCTCCCATAGGAGCCGGGGGACACAACCAGGCAGCATGACCCGGCGGGGCAGAGAAAGAGGGGTTTTGGGGGGGGCACTTTTGAATTTTTGCGATGATTTTTTGGTCAGGGCTCCTCCGAGACACGAGAGATGATCACACAGGATCTTAGCTCATCCGCTTGCTGTCTCATGCCTGGGAGGTTTGGCCAGAGGCCCAAGGGCTCTGGAGGAGGAGGAAAATTTCATCATCCTGCTCCAACGTCTCCTGTATAATCAGCCTCTTGTTAACCAATACGGCCCCATCCGAGACACTCACGGAGGACCGGGGCGCTGGTGGAGCCTTAGGTGGTCTTGGCCCCGGCGAAGCTTTGCCGAGCCTCTCCCAGGGCTGCCTGGGAAGTGGCTGCAACTTTATTTGGCTCCCCCGGCACACCCTCGCTCGCCTCCTTCTGCCTCTTCCCAGCCGGCTTCGGCGTTTCCCCGTACCCCCAGGCACTGCCAGCATTGCCAGAGCGGGGGTCCCTGCCCCACCACGCTCCCCGCACCGTGATGGTCCCCACGCCACGATGCTCCCCGCACCATGATGGTCCCCGCACCCTCCCAGTGCTGTTGAGCAGCCCGAGAGTGTGATTTAAGCATCCCCCAGGGAAAATGCCTTTGCAATTAGCCATCCCATAGGAGATTGGAAGGGAAGAAGGAGCAAGGGAACAGGGGACGGTGACCCCCAGCCTACAGTGATGCCTGAGGGGGTTTTGGGACAGCCCCGAGGGTGTTCAGGGGGAGAAGCAGAGGTGTTTGAGGGTGAGAGTGAAGGGAACCCAGCAAAGAGGAACGGAATACAGTCCATTTCTGTTGGTTTATTTAAAAAAAGGGGGAAAAGAAGTATAAAAAAATAAATATTTTAAATAGAATTCTATATATATATATTACCACAAATCTTGTTATTAATTATTATTAATTATTATTATTAATAACATTATTAAAAGTCAGGTCAGAGCGCTCAGTGCATGCTGGGCTTTCCACCGAGGCAATAAATAACCCTCGCAGCCCGCTCTGGTGCCAGGAGCGAGCCAGCGCCTCCTGCCACCGGCCCGGGGCCCGTCCCCGCGTCCCCGCGTCCCCACGTCCCCGCGCCGGGGCCGCGTTCGGCCGTGCGAAGCCCAGCCCTTGGCCGCTAGTACATTCAGAGCCCTTCCGATGGGAAAAGCACTTTTCCGAAGGGGAGGGACGGGCCCTCTGCGTCCCGCCGTGCCCGCGCCGGTGGTGGGGGGACGACGATGCTCCCCAGTGGGGCAGCCACTGGCTGGGACCCAGCCCCGGCCGCCGCGGCCACCCCAGTACCCTCAGTTTGGCTCCTTGTGGGGGAGCCCAGCCCCAAAAAAATGTGCAGGGGGAGCGTGTCCCCTTGTCCCTGCCAGCTGCAGCATCCCAATCCTTTTTCCCCGGGCATGCGGAGGCTTTCGGACGATGCTCGAGGACGTCTGTCGGGTTGCTCTCCGTGATGGAGGAGACCAGCCACGGGGGACAGAGTCCGGCCCCGCCACCAGCCCCTCGCAGCAACCTGCATCCCGCGGGACTGCGGGGACGGCACATCCCGGGACCAGCCGGTGCCCTGGCAGCACTTCGGGAATAACGCTGCCTTGTCCCGCTGGATGCCGGCCCCAGCTCTGCTCTTGCCCGGGACACTCCAGGCGGCAACGTTCACCCCCCCCCTTCTTAACCCCAAGGGGTAAATAAATTACCGGAGGGCTGGATGGGGCTGGCGCAGGGTCCAGGGTAATAAATAGGAAGGCGGGAGTTGAGGAGGCAGCGGTGGGGGGATGGCTGGGGGGGGGCAGAGGAGCCGGGGCGGGCGCTCACGGGGGGCTGAGATGAGGTAGAAGGACGCGGGCCGCCTGGGCGATGACCTGCACGTACTTCCTGAGCACCTGGCAGCCCTGTTGCTTCTTCTTGAAGGCGCTTTTGCCCTTGGAGCTCTCCCCATAGCTGACGTCCACCTGGAAGATGTTGTAGTTCTTGCAGAGGAGGCAGGTGAGGTTGGAGATGAGGCCCCGGGTGGTCTTGGTGGTGTTGTGGAGCCGGTCGAGGAGCTCCTTGGCCGTTGGGTTGAGCTCCTCTTGGTCGCGTGTGATGTTCCCCAGCGAGGCGTTGAGGAAGGCAAAGAGCTTGTACATGGCCACCATGACCTCCTTCCTCTCGCTCGTCCGGTTGACGCGGAAAGCAGGGAAGAAGATGCCGCTGGGGTTGCAGAGCCTGTCCGTCTCGCTGCTGAACGGCTCTCCCTGGCACTTCAGCTGGGAGGAGAGGTGAGCGTCACCCCCACGTCCCCTATTGCCCCCCCCCCCAAACCCAGCCACCTTCTGCCACCATCCCCGGCCGTCCCCCTTCATGCACTTGGCGGAGCAAACTTACGTAGAGGCTGAAGAGGTCCTGGGCGGTGGCGTTGAGCAACGCGACCTGCCTCCGGGTCTGCTCCTGGACGTTGGAGCGGCACAAATCGTGACCGGGGCAGCCAGGTCCGGTCACCAACAACGCTCGGCCGGCCACCGGCCGCCGCTGCAGCAGAAGCAAGGCCACGAAGGGCACGACGCCTGTGTGGGGAAAGAGGCGAGGGTCACGGTGGGGACTGAGCTGGCGGTGGTCCGTGCAGCCGCCGATGCCCCCCCCGGTGATGCTGAGCATCCCCCAAGGAGGCGAGCCCCCAAGGGGAGGGCGTCCAGCCAGAACGGGGACCCATACCGCTCGAACGGGGGGGGGGGGGGGGGGGGGGTGTGCGCGGGCCCCAC
>NW_010972601.1:620823-624655 GCF_000737465.1 Haliaeetus leucocephalus
GCCAGTTGGCAGCCCCCGCCGTGCTGAGGCTCCCGTCCCCCTCACCTGCCCCCCGGCAGGCGCTGCCCCGCCTCCCCTCCCGGCGGGGTGCCCCGCGGCATTCCCACATTTCGCAACCGTCCCGGTGACGACCTGTCGGGTATAATCAAATATGGAAAGCGCTTTTTTTCCCCTCCGTTATCCTCCTCGGCCGGGCTCTGCGGGAGCGAGGCCCCACCCCGGCCCCGGCTGACTCAGCGGGGGCACCCGCAAGGAAACCTGCCTTCGGCATACCCCCCCCCCCTTCCCTCCCGCCTCCGGCCCCACCGCCTGCCTCAGTTTCCCCGTCTGCGAAGTGGGCGCAGCGCCGAGGAGCCCCGGGGAGAGACGCCACAGCTGCCGGAGATGCCGGCCAGAAAATCCCTGGACGCGGAACAAGGGGACCCTTGAGCCGCCGGCAGCTGGGTCGCCCCGACGTGTCATCCCCCCCCCGCCTCCTGCTGACAGGGTGAGAGCGGGGTGCTCCAACCCCCCCATCCCTGGGGATGCCCCCCACCCCATCCCAAACCAGCATCCCAGCTCGGGGAGGCCAAACCACCTCTGGAGCCCTGCCGCTGCGCTCTGCATCCTCGGGGAAGGGTACCCCGGGGTATGGGGGGGGTCCCTGGGGGATCCCCCCCAGCAGGTGACCTGGATGCCACCGGAGGCAGCACCCTGGCAAGGTGGGGGGCCACGGGGGTGCTGCCAGGCGAAATCCCCGGGCCGTGACGAACGCCGAAGCTGCCCACACTTGTCAGCTCCTCCGACGTGCCGGGTAATCCAAGCCTTGCTTTATTTACCCTGCCCAGGTGGGAAAGGACTTACCTGGGCGTGTTGCGATCCCAGACCTGCCGCCGCTCCCCTCCTGCGCAGGATGGGGGGGGACCCTTCCTCCCCGCACCCCCGGAGCCCTGGGTGCTCCCATGGGATGCAGATGCCCTGACCCCCCCTCCCCACAAGCCCCTCTAGCTGCATTCCCCCCTCCTCGGCCGCTGCCTTCTGCCCATTTCACAGCCGGGCAGAGCGAGGCTCGGCACCCATGCCAAGGGCTGGGTGGGTGGGGGGTCCTGGGTGGGTGCTGTCCCATGGGACCCCCCCCCAGCACTGCCGCTGGGGGTGGCCACCGCTCCCTCCAACCCCCCCCTCCTGCATTTGGCAGCTTCCCCATCGCTCCGGTGCCCCGACGCAGCGGCAGCTTGCGGCATCGAGAGACCCAGAAGGAGGAAAAGCAGGAGGCAGCGGGGGGGAATATTTTAAAAAGCCAAAAAAGCCCCCACCAAAAAAAAAGATTCCCCCCCCCCTTTCTTTTTTTTTTTTTTTTTTTTGGAAGCATTTCCAGTTATATAAGTGTCCAGATGTTGGCCACACCACGCCAGCGCCGCGCTTCGCTCCCCGCTGCCAATTCCCAGAGATGCTCATCCCGGGGGGGGGGACGTAGCGTGGCGGGAGCCCTCGCTCCAGCGGCAGCAACCCGGGACCCGCCTGTACCCGAGCATCACCGGGAAAAGGGGGTGGGAGAGAGGAAAAAAAGGGGTGAGAAGGGGAAGTAATTTCCCCAAAGTTGATTTTTTTTTTTTTTTTACCTGCCGGCACGAACTTCATTGTGAGCCGCGTCCCGGGAGTGACTTAATAGAGATTGGTGTTGGCAGAGGAAGTTTTCAGAAATTCATGTTCATACTGGGGGACTTCTCGGGGTTTATATACCGGTCCGGCAGCCAGCCTGTGTTGTAAGAAAGGGGAGGAGGGGGGGACGCGGGGGGGAGCAGCACCACTATCGTTACTTCTATTGAAACTGGAAATCAGGAAGTCGAGGGCTTTGGAAATCCTGAATGATTCTTAGAAATAAACTTCTGATAAAGTTGATGTCACCGGGATTGTGGGTTTTGTGTTTTTTCACGCACGGGGTCGGGGAGGTGCTGGGGAAGTGGGTGGGAAGGGAAGGGGGGGGGAAATATGAATAAAAGAATTAAAGCCCCCCCCAGCCGCCAAGGGAGGCGAGCAGCAGCACGTGGGGTCTGGGGGTGTCGCGGGGGGCGGCGGGTGCCGGCGATGGCGTTGAGGCATGACGGTGAGTGCGGTGCCATGACTCATGGAGCCGCAAGCACTTTCACCCTTGGGTCCCCCTCCCCTGGCTGGGGCTTCCCCGCTGGCTGCCAGAGCAGTCAATAAAATAAAGTGGTGGGGGGGAATATGATTTGGGGTTTGGGGGGGGATTTGGAGGGATAAAAAGTGCGGGGAGGCGGTGGCGGGGTCCCACAAGGGGTGCGGGACACCTGGTTATGGTGGGATGGATGCGGTGGCATCAGTGTCCCCCTGGCCCGCTGGCGGCTCATCCCTTTGGGCAAAAATATTAGAAGTGAAGGGTGGGTTTTCTCTAGGAAAAAGGACAAACCCACCCAGCGGGGAGAGGCTGGACCAGCCCCCCCCAGGTTTAACCCTTCCGTCGGCAGGGCTGTCCCCCGCCTGGTGCGGGCAGGGTGCAGGCAGGAGGGTGCTGGGCTGGTTGGCAGGGGGCTAAAACCAGTGTGGGAGCAAACACCTGAGAGGGGGATCAATCCTTCACAAGGGTCCCGTGGGGGCTGGGACGCTGCCGGGCTGTTTGCTCCCTGATTTGGGTAAAAAACAGGTTAAAGGGATTTTTGTTTTTCTTGTATATATTTTTTTCCTCTCCAAGGGCACGGCTGAGCTGAAACTTTTAATCAGGTTTAGCAAGTTTGTGCCCTGGTTGTGCTGGCAGCGTGAACCCGTTGAGGTGACAGTCGAGGAATGGTGATGCAAGAGCTGCCACGACCCCGGCCATCCCCTGTGGCAGGGGGTGACACGTCAAGGGGGGACACGAGGACCCCCCCCCCGTGCTGGGGAGGGTGAATTGGTCACTCAGCTGCTGCCTGCCTCAGTTTCCCCATGCATGAACCTGGGGAACCAGTCTGGTTTACCAGGTGGCATTGATGCCCCGGCAGCCAAAGCCCATTTCAGCCCAGTCTCATCTTACTGGGACTCCAGGCAGTGAGCAGGCATGGGGATGGGGATGGGGAGCAAGGGGGCTGCGGAGGCTGGGGAGGATGAGCCTCGTCTCACCCCCGCAGCCTCACACCTGGTTTTATTCAGGTGCAGTGAGCAGCACATCACATATTGATGGATATCGGATGGCCTGATGGCAATTAATTAGCTGAGGAATTGGCATTTCTTAATTAATAGCACTAGGGAATGTCCTTGGGGGGGGCTTGTGTGCAGGGATTGCCGCGGCTTTGCCATTTTCTGCCCTTGCCCTGAATTTCCCAGCAGTGACTCAGCCCAGCGCTGCCCGGGACCAGGCCGGTGTCCCGGAGCCGGAGAATGCTTTGGGGTTTCATTTATAACAGATTTTCTAGCAGTGGGGATAGAAAGGGGTGGGGGTCCCTGCTCTGCAGGGGAGGATGCTCCAGCAGGAAAATCCAAATCCCTGGTTCCAGCAGGCTGGATGGGGGAGATGCAGGGGGTGGGAGATGCCCAGGAAAATCCCCTTTCCCAATCCCTTTGGTAGCAGGAATGGCCCCGCAGGGATCCTGCACGGATGCCCTATGGAGAGAGGCAGCAGGAAAGGTGTGATGCAGGAGCCTGGCGAGATGGTGACATGGGGGGGTCCCAGTAGGTCCCAAGGAGGGAGTGGGAAGGGGCTGGGTGGTGGTGGGGGCCAGCCCTCCCCGTCGGAGGGAGCAGGGGGCTGCGGGGCTGGGAACCTGTGGGGTGTCCCTGCTTTGGGGACCCCAGGAGCGGAGCTGGGGACAGGTTGGGGAGGAGGCAGTGACACTGCCTGGCTGACCACTGCTGCCTG
>NW_010972601.1:624778-638495 GCF_000737465.1 Haliaeetus leucocephalus
CCTGTCCCATCCCCACCCAGAACTGCCCCCTCGCCCCACCCCTGTCCCAGACCTGTCGTCTCCCCATCCCAGAACTGCCCCCTCCTCATCCCATAATTGCTGCCCCCCCATCCCCATCCCTATCCCTGAACTCTCCCATCCCATAATTGCCCCCCATCCCTATCCCTGAACTGCCCCATCCCATAATTGCTGCCCCACCACTACCCCAGAGTCCCCTCTGGGTCCATGTCCCATGCTGTCCCCATGCTGGGGGACACACACTGAGGTTTCAGCCGTCACCGCAGCCCCCCGGGGGGGGGTCCTGCAGGTTTGGGGCTGGGGCCAGGGCTGCCGGGGAGGGGGCTGTGCCAGGGGCAGGGGGGTGCTGAGGACGGGGTGAGTAAGGCCAGTGTCCCCATGCCCCCACCCTGGGGAAGCCCGGAGCTGAATAATGACAGGGACCGAATTCCCCTTCGACTCACAATGTTTCCCTGCTGGGGGCTGACCCCCCTGCCCCCGGCTCCTGCACCCCACTGGTGTCACCCCACCGGTGTCACCCCACCGGTGTCACCCCACGGCTTTCCATCCCAGCTAGGCGGGAGGACCCCGTGGCCGTGGCCAAGGGACATCCCCGCCGTGGGGTGGCTTTTGCCGGGGTGTAGGGGGGCAGGCAGGAGCATGGGGTGGGCAGTGGGGTCCCCTTGGGTGGTCCTACAAGGAGGGACCCTGGCCCCACAGGGACACGGGGGCTGCCAGCATCCCTCCGGTGACACTCAGCCCAGGGTGCACCCCCAGTTTGGGGGTCCCCCCCACCCCTCCTGTGTGTGGGGGGGGTCACGTACCTGTGCCCTCCCCTCCGCAGCCCATGCAAGCTGCCTCCTCTTCGGAGCCGGGCGGGTGGCTTGGTGGAGGATGGCAGCCGGCGGGCGGTGTCACGGTCATCCACGGCGTGGCAAGCCGGCCCGGGCTGCTTCATGGTGACATCGTCCCCACCCCGAGTGTCCCCAAATGGCAGCGGGTGCCAGCGAAGCTGTGGCCGTCCCGGCAGAGATGCTCCCCACGACTGACTCAGGCGGCGGTGCCGGCGGCTGTGCCGGGCAGCCCGGCGGGCACCGGCACACGGCGGGGAACGAGTGACTCCACGGTGCCACATGACTGGGTCTTAGGATTTTTGACTCAGCGGGACCAGTGGCAGCGGGGTGGCCGGGTCCCCATGGAGGCTCTGGCCAAGCGGCAGGGATGCAGTGCTCTGCTTTGGCTGCGGCGATGGCCCGGTCCGCGCCGGCGGCTGTGCCGGGTCGCTCGCTACACAGGTCTGTGTGACATGGTGCCATGTGGTGTTGTGCCGCGTCGTGCACGGCACGTGCCTGGCGGTGCCAGGCCACGCCGTGGGATGTCACGCCTCGCCACGTCACATGCTGCGTGCCACGCTGTGCCATGTGCGACACCGTTCCATGCCATGTGCCACACCGTGATGTGCCACGTCCTGTGCCGTGCCATGTGCCACATCCCCTCGTGTGCCATGCCATGGTGTGCCACGTCCTGTGCCGTGCCATGTGCCACATCCCCTCGTGTGCCATGCCATGGTGTGCCACGTCTTGTGCCGTGCCATGTGCCACTGTGCTGTGCCACATCCCGTGCCGTGCCACATCCCACACTGTGCCACACCATGCCAGGTCCCATCCCACCCCATGCTGCCATCCCACGTGTCCTGGCGAGGACAACAGGCACAGCCTGGCCACCGGAATACAGCCCCTCTCTGCCCACAGACACCCGGACACACGGACACAACCGTTCAGCGGCCCACGGGCCAAGGTCGACACTTTATTTCCTTCTGCCATTATACAAAAATACGGGGGTGCCACGAGCACATGGTGGGCGCCGCCCTTCTCACAGTACCAAAAAGTATTGCTATTCATAAATAAAACCTTGTTACATTCATAGTTTAACACGATACAAAAAAAAGTTGTCATAAAAATAGATATTTATATATTAAAAACTCATCCTTAAATATTTCTTCCCATTGCAGGGATGTATTAAATTAACCCCAGGATTCAATAAATACGATAACCACACAAATATTAATGTATAAATTAGTGGGGAGGGGGTGGGTGCCGCCACCCACTGTCACAGTGCAGTGGCCAGAGCCGAGCCCCTGCCCAGCACAGGCAGCGCTGCGGTGGCACGGCCTGAGGGTCTCGGGGACACTGAGGGTACAGGGATGCTGAGGGCAGAGGGATCAGCGTGGGGTCCCTGGGGATGCTGAGGGCACGGGGACACCAAGAGCGTGGGGTCACCAAGTGTGCAAGAGCAAGCCCAGGAGCACGGGGAGGGAACACACCGAGAGAGCAGGGACGAGCGCAGGGATGCTGGGGGCTTGGGGACACACTGGACGTGCAGGGACGAGGACGGGACTGAGCACAGGGACGTTGAGCTTGTGGGGACACCGAGCACACAGGGCCACCGAGCTCACGGGGCCACCGAGCCCACAGGATTCCGCTCCCAGATGCTCTCAGGGATCAGCAAACCCGGCGCAGGGACGGCCAGGCAGAGGGGTGACAACGCCGGTGCCGCTCGCCGGTGCCATCAGCGCTCTCCGTGGGCCGGGGCCGCACCCTGCCGGCAGCGCGGCGGGTGCTGGGCGAGCGGCTCTTAGTCAGGCTGGGTCACCGGACCCATTGAATCACTGGAAAATCTAGCGGGGCTCGGTGACAAGGGACGGCTCCATCCCTCAACGCTGGGCACCCGGGGGATGCCCGAGCGCGCTGGAGCGCGCGGCTCCGGGGCTACCGAAACGTGGGGCGGGATGTGGGGGATCTGCCGGGAGCGGAGCGGGGCTGTCCTGCAGCCGAGCGGTGGCAATGGGGACAGCTCGGTCCCCACGGCAAGCCGAAGCGATGGAAACTGCTTTGAGCGCGCTTGCGTCCTCACCCCTGCGAGCTTAGAGGGTCTCTGGGGTGCGTCCCGGCCGGCCGGCGAGTTTCCATCCCGGGGGACGGGGATGGAGCGGAGATGGGATGGGATGGAGATGGAGACAGGGATAACTCCGGTGACGGCGCGGCTACTCTAGGAGCGCTTAGGTGGCCGCGAGCCCCGGTGCAGTCGCCGCTTCTCCCGGTGTCCTCGGTGGCTCCTGGCCTCCAGCTGGGCGTTGAGCTTGGCCATGAAGCGGGAGTAGCTCCAGAGGATCCGGCACCCCTCCAGCTTCTGCCGAAAGACCTTGATGGGTGCCGTGGGGCCGGGCGGGGGCCGGTGACCGGGGCGGGGGCTTGGGGCTGGGAAGAGCCCCTCCAGGTTGCTGAGGAGCCCTCGCACCTTCAGGTGGGTGCTGGCCAAGCGGCGAAGGATTTCGGCACCGGGGGGGTTGAGGTCGCGCTGGTGCCGGGTGATGTCCTGCAGCGCCTGGGCCATGCGGACCATGGTCTCCCGCAGCCCCCGCAGCCCCCCAGGTCCCATCACCGGTCCCCGCAGCCACTCGGGAGGGCGGTTGGTGCGGCAAAGGTGGTTGAAGGCCAGGTGCTGGTCCTCCTCCTGCCCAGGGATGAGGGAGAAAGGTCAGGGACGTGGGACGGGAGCAGCACGGGGACCCCACACCCCCCCCCCCCCGCCACGAGCCCCGTGTCCCCCCCACGGAGGGGACAGGAGCGACCCCTCGCCCCAAGGAAGGGGACTCACGTAGAAGGCGAAAAGCTCCTGCGCGTCCTCGGCCATGTGCCTCACCAGCGCCTGGATCTGCTGCAGGGTGGGGGGCTGCAGGGGCCGCCCCCCCTGGCCCGGGACAGCCCAGAGGATGAAGAGCCCTTTGGTGACAGCTGGGGAGGAAGAAGAGGGAGATGGGGGACATTGGGGCGTCACTGGGTGCAGGGAGGCAGCCCCCTCTCCGTGCCGGAGACCTCACCAGCCCCAGTGCCACCGTGACGGCTGTCACGGGGAGAGCTCGGCTGCATGCGCCCATCACCCTGGCATCAGGCCTGTGGGCAATAACTGCATGTGCCAGGCACATGCACCGAAATCCCCGGTCCTGCCACAGGGACGAGCCGGCCCCTGTGCCAAAAGCCCGCTGAGGATGCGGCGGGCAGGAGGAGGAGGAGGATGAAGATGCCAGGGAGCGCAGCCCAGCCACGGTGGCTGCCCCAGCAGCTCCTCCTGCCAGCGTGGGTCACCGCGAAGGAGGGGACGGCGGTGGCGCTCCTGGATCTGGCCCCTCTGCTCCGGTGGGACACTGTCCAGGCCCTGCTGTCACCCACGGCCGCGTGTCGGCGGGGATTTCGGATACGGCGCTGGACTGGCGTGCATCGTCCGGCCCTGCTGTGCTGGGGGGGGATCTGAAGGGCTTGGGTGGGATGCAGGATCCGTGCCAGCAAGCTGACCCCTGACCCTCTGCCATCGGTCCCCAAACTGGCCCCAAAGCGTGTCCTCTCCTTCCCGCCCCCTCCCAACATCTCTTCTCCCCCAGGGACAAAAGGAGCTCCCATGGGGTGTCCATCCCCACGTGCCACGGTGGGGGGTGTGGGAATATCCCTGTCCCCTGCCGGCGCGGGGGCCACACCCACACACACACAGCCTCGCCGACAGCCACGGCACGCCAACTCCACTCCCACGCGGGCCCCCGCCGCCGCGGCTCTCCTCCCGCGTCTCCCGTCCGTCTCGGCGCAGCCGGCGCGCGAGCGAGAGGGTAGTGGCGGGACGCCGGCAGACACCTACCTGCCAGCACGCCCAAGGGCCGCCCGTCGCACCGCATGGCCGGGGCAGGGTGTTTCGGCAGGGCGCTGCCGGGCGCACGAGCGACTTCCTTAACCGCTCGGCGATGGGGAAGCTCGCCTTTTAAAGTGCACCCATTCGCCCCCACCTCCGAAGGAGGCACCCGGGACCCAACGGAAAGACAGCGAGAAGTGAAGCCGTGCCCCGGGGGCCAATGAGCGGGGTGAAGCCGCCCCGGGCGGGAGGAAATGATGCCGGCCGGACGATGGGGTTGTTCTTCGATTCAGTTCCTCGAGGGAGTCCCGGCGGGTCCGGTCCGGGGAGCCTGCCGTCCCGCTGCTCATCCTGGATCCGGCTGCGCCGGCATCGCTGGACCCCCATGATCCAGCTTCTTGGGAAAGGGCTCCTTCGAGTCACACCCCCCTCCGTTTCGCTGTTCGGCACCCAACAGGCTGGTCGAACCAAAACGGGCCTGAGCTGCCCCAAAACCCAAATGCAAAAGAGGGCAGCGGCAGTGGTGGGGCTGGCAGCCGGGGACACTGGCCACGTGGGAACACCTGTGTTCCATCACAGGGCGGGGGGGGATTCGCATCCCGAGTCCAGCCGTGGGAGCTCTAAATCCAGCCTGGGAAGGAGAGCGATGGAAGGAAGCCCACAAAGTGCGGAGCATCCCAGCACGGCTGGGGACTGCACCCGGCCGCGGCGCTGGGCGACGCTCCGGAGGATGCTCTGTCCTTCTGTCTGTCTGCTCACACCCACCCACCCCTCTGGGTGACAAGCTCAGGTGCTGACAAGTAGGGGACACTGGGCAGCACGGCTCAGCCCTTCTGCCCGGCAGCACCCATGGGTGCCCCCAGAAATAAAAACGGAACTGCCCGGTGCCAAAGGGCTGCACCGGCACCCACGCGCGGCCCTGGGTGTTGCCCAAGGGGCCGAGGGCAGCGGAAGCCCGGTACGGGCAGCAGTGCAGGCAGCGCTGCCCTCATCGCCGCGTCAGGCTTGTGCAATACCACCACGGGAGAACCCGGTTTGCACGGCCCCGACACAGCCTTGGCGCTGCCGGCAGCACCCAGCGCAAACCCCCTTGCATCCCTTTCCCGGTGGATGGAGCCCAGCAGGAACCAGGCACCGATGGGAGCTTTTTCCACCCACCCCGTAAAAATGGATATATTTTTGAGATGCGTTGCAATCTGGTTGATTTTGACGACCGTCGAAAGTTGCTGGCGTGAGCAGAGCGAGCCGCCCTGCGCCAAATTTGCGCATTCCGAGGGTTCGGCGGTGGCACAGGGCAGGGGGATGACCCAGAAATAACATCTCCTCCAGGGTGGAAGAGTGCGGCCATGATTCAGAAGAAATGTTTTCCCAAAATTTCCCCTCCCTAGCTGCCCCGCGACCTGCAGGACTCCCTGCTGTGGGAGTGGGGCTGGTGCCGCTTCCTCCACCAGCTGCCTCCTCTTCCTCCTCGGCGCATCCCCCAGCTGGGTTCATTGGGGTCGGGGCAGGCAGGGCTGTGCCCAAGGCAGCCCTGGAGGAGCGGAGGAGCCAGGAGAACGTCCTTCTCTCTCCACACCTGCTTGACTGAAGTAGTTTGTCCATCTGTCCATCTGTCCATCCATCCCTCCACCTGTCCATCCATCTATCGATACAACGAACCATTCATACATTCATCTACTCATCCATCCATTCACCTATCCATCCAACGAGTCAGCCACCTGTCCATACGTACATACATTTGTCTATCCATCATCTAGCCACCTGCCCATCCATCCACCTGTCCATCCATCCTTGTATCCATCTGCCCATCCATTCACCTGTCTGTCTGTCCGTCAATCCATCCACCCATCCACTCGTCCATGCATCCCTCCACCCGCCCATCCATTCTTCTCTCCATCCATCCTTCCATTCATTTACCTCTTCATCCATCCATCTGTCCGTCCATCCGCCTGTCCATCCGCCTGTCCATCCATCCATGCCTCCATCCCTCCCTCCCCGACCCCGTGGGCCCTCCAGCGTGTGTGGTGCCATGGCAGGACCCTTGGGCACCCTGACCGGGTGAGCAGGACCACTCAGGCAGAGCGCACCCACCTTCAGATCCCCCACGGCCACAGGTGGCCCTGGCCCCTCCACATGGCACCGTCACCTCCCAGAGCTCCGTGCGGGGTCCCTGCTGGGCCGGGCTGGGAGGAAACCACCACAGCGGCCACCCCGCCGGAGGAAAGTGGGTGGCGGAGGAGTGTGCAACATCCAAGGGGGACAAAAATAGCACTGGTGACCACATGGGCCGCCTGCAATTTCTTCATCGCTTGGGCGCACGTCACCGGCGTCTCATGACTCTGGACAAGAGAGCGAGACAGGAAAGAAAGCGCCCGGAGAGGTTGCAGGAACCCGGCGGCTTGCAAGCGTGCCGGAGCTGACGCAGAGAAGACACGTCTGGGACATGGGCACGCTCCCACTTGGTGCCTGGGAAAGCGAGGGCCGGTTTTTGGGGACAGGATGGGAGCAGAGCTGCATTCGCCCACTGGCCCAAGCCCCGCCAAGCTGCCCACCCTGGGGGAAAAGGCCCCAAAGAGGTTTCTGCTGCGCTCGTGCTCCCGCCAAGTCTCGCTCGTTGACCAGGTGTGGCCCCTGGGGGCACCCGGGGGCTGGGGGGGGGGCTACCCAAATGGCCGCAGCCCCTAAGGGGTTCACAGCACCCCCCACGCACCCCAGGAGGGGACAGCACCCACCCTGTGAACCCCACTTTGCCGGGGGCGTGCCGGCAACAGGAGTGGATGTGGGGACACAGTGACAGCATGGCAGGGGCAACCCCGGGCTGGGGGTCAAGTTCGGCCCTTTGTGCCTCAGTTTCCCCCAGACGATGGGAGCTGGCCCAGTGTGGGGCAGGGGGAGGGCAGAAATGGGGGAGTGGGACCCGTGCCTCAGTTTCCCCAGGGCCGATGACTTGCTGGGGGCTGCAGCCTTCGCCCCTTTTTTGACCCAGAATAGGTGGCAGGCAAGCTGGCCACATCCTGGTCACCTTACGGTGGGGACACAGGGACTGCCACGTTCCCCTGTCACATCCCAGCTGCTCCCATCCCACCCAGTGCCACCAACCCAGGGACCAGCTCTGGGCCTCCCCCCCGGGGCTACGTGGAAATAAAAATAATAGGACTTTTATTGACTTATTAAAAACTATGTGAAAATACAGCTTGGGATGAGCTGGGGGGGTCACAGTCGTCCCCCCACAATAGGTGACAGCCCAGGCAGGGGCATGGGGCCATGCTGGAGGGGACACAGCTGAACCACAGCCCCCCCCCACCTTGGAGATTTTGGGAGTGCCAGGGGGAACCCCAGCTCCGGGGATGCTTTCACCCCCCAGGGGTGCCCCAGAGCATCACAGCCACCCCCCCACCCAAAGGGACCACCCGTGGGGACACACACAGGGCACAGGGACACGTCCCGCCGGCCCCCAGCTGTCACCCCAGCACCAGGGTGGCACATCACCGCTCTCTGGCATGTCACCCCCCCATGTCCCCTCCTCCAGCAGGTCCCCGGGGACACCCACTCTCCTCCTGAGCCCACCCAACCCTGCGCAGGCAGGGCTGGAGGCAGAGGATGGCACAGGGCTGCCCTTCGGCCTCGCCCGTGGGGGTGGCACAGCGGGGACCGCTCCCCCCTTCCCACAGGACACTGGCCCACTGCCACGAGGCCACCGGGTCCCCAAAGCCACCATGTCCCCACATCCCCAGCAGGCAGGGAGCGATGCTGCACCCCCCGGTTCTGCTCTGTACCGGGGTGGGGGGAGAGCCTTACAATGAAAAAAAAACAAACATGGGGGGGGGGGAAAGGAAGGGGGAGCCCACCATGCCACCGCGCTGGGTCACCCGCCGTGGGGACAGCCGGCCGCTATCTGCCGCTCTCCTGGCGCTGCTGCAGCAGCTGGATCACCTCGGCGATGCCCTCCTCGGGGACCTGCCGGTGTGGAGGGGGGGGACACAGACACAGAGAGGGTGTCAGCCCCTTGGGGACACCCCCCCACCGCGGCGGGTCCCTGGGGAGGGGTAGGGGCTCACCAAAGCGTGATCGAAGTTGAAGGTGCTGATGTAATACGCCGATATGTCGGCGGCGGCCAGCGGCTCGGCGATCTGCGCCACGATGCCACACTCGTCTGGGGAGGGAAAAGGGGAACCCCCGGGGTGAGCGGTGGCCCCAGTGGCACTGCCATGGGGACATACAGGGAGAGCATCACCCCGAAAGCACCCCCCTGGATAAGGGGAAGATGGGTGGTGGTGGCACAGTGTGGGGGACATGGCCACCGCGGCCAAACTCACCGAAGCCGAGGGGCTGCCCGCCGATCCGCACCATCCGCCACAGCTCTCCCGTCGAGCTGGTCAGCAGCAGGTCGCTGGGGAACCTGAGAGAGGGGGGGTCTGAATGTAAAGCCCCCTGTCCCTGAGCCCCCAGCCCTGGGGACAGACAGACAGACGGTCCCAGGGATGGTACCTACCGCTTCTGGGTTTCGGCATCCATCACGATGGAGATGTAGCCCTCGATGAGGGAGAAGGCGAAGAAGGTGATGGAGTCAAGGTCCTGGCTGCCGGTGCCAGACTCCCTTGGGGGACTGCAGAGCGAGGCGGGGGGAGAAAGAGCCACAGGGAGGGGTCATGACCACCGAAATTGGAGGAGAAGGGGTTGGTGGTGGCACTGAGTGTCTTCGAGCATCACGTTGGGATGCCGCAGGGTGAGCCGGCGGTGCCGGGGAGAAGGGGGATGGGAGCGGGTGCTACCTGCAGGGTCTGCAGCTCGCACAGCCGCTGGGTTGGGGGCCAGCAGATGCCAGCTGCAGGCAGGACAGGGATGACACTGGCTTTTGGGGCATTCCCAAAATGCTGCGGTGCCTCCGGCGCAGGAGGGTACCACCAGAAGGGACCCCATCCTGAGGCACATGGGAGTTCCCAGCCAGGAGCATCCCCTCGCCCCAGCACCATTCCCACTGGCCTTTTGCAACCCACCCTCCTCTGTTTTGCCATCCCCCCTCCCCAGGCTTTGCTGCAATGGGGGGCTCGTCCCTCAGGTCACCTCGGGGCTCCCACCTCCCACAGTGGCAGCAGGACCCATGGCACCCATGTGGCTGCAGCCCCCCCAGCACGCTTGGGAGGGCAAAACCAGCTTGCCAAACACACCCAGACCTTAAAAAACCACTGGGAGCGAGGCTGGGGGGCACACATCACCACAGTTTGGGTGGCAGCGGGCGAGGGGCCACCACCATGTCCCCATCCCCGAGACCCACCTGTGGGAGTAGAAGAGGACGTCGATGAGCATGGTGGCGATGGCGGGCAGCGTGTCGGGGGCCACGGTCAGGACGCAGAAGCGGGTCTGGGGGCTCTGCACGGGGTGCAGCGTGGGGCTGGCGGCTGGCAAGGGGGGAGAGCCACCCGTCAGGCGTGGGGACAGCTTGGGGACAGTACCGCAGTGCCACCCCGTGGCCACCGCAGCCACGGCCCGCCATCCCTCGGGGTGCAGAGGGGTGGCCCTGGGGGGTCCCCCGAGGATGCGGGTACCGCCGGTGGGAGCTGGAGCATCTCGGTGGGAAGCGGGTGGTCCCGGGGGACGGGGGACCCGGTATCGCTCACCCGGCTTGGGCTTGAGGAAGCCGTTGCTCACATCGTCGCAGGTGACAGGGACGCACTCGCCGCTTTCTTCTTTATAGATGTCAAACTCCCCCGCCAGCGTGTGGATCACCACCGGCAGGTCCCGCTCCCGAACCTGGCCAGGGGTGCAGGATCAGGGCCGGTACCGCCAACCCTCCCCACAGTCCCCCCCGCTGCTGGCTGGGAACAGCAGGGTCCCCAACCGGAGCCAACATCCCGGTGGGACTGGGCACCGGTGTCCCTGTCATCCCGCGGCACTCACCAGGATGAAGTCGGTCTGGTACGTGGAGAGCATCAACACCGAGACGTGGTGCTCGGCCAGTGGCGCGATGACCGACCTGGCAATCTTGGTGACGCCGGTGGCCTGGCAGCCGGAGGGCTCCCGGCCGTTGGAGACGACGCTGAGCACCAGCCACGTCGAATCCGCCACCTGCATGAACTCGGAGGGCGGCAGCTCTGCAAGGGATAAGGGGAAACTGAGGCACGAGGCTCCCTGGGGCTCGGCACAGCCAAACAGCATCCGATGCCGCACGCGCTGCCCGTGCCGCAGAGCTCGCACCGGCTCGGGCACCGCATGTCACGCTGCCCCTCGGGACATGACCTGGCCCGGCGGAGCTGGGAGAGGATCAGCCCCAGTTGTGGGGCTGAGATGCTGGTCTGGGGGCACAGACCAGCCCCATCCACAAGCGGAACGAGCCAGACAGGGCTCAGCCGCTCCAGGTGCTGAGGCAGCATCTGAATTTGGCCGCAGGGACGAGCAGGGCTGAGGCTATGACCACCCCCCCCAAGCCAGGGACGCGTCTCTCCTCCCCGCACCAGCACCCTGGGCTGGGTGCAAGGGGGTGTCGGGGTGCACTGCACCCCAAAACCAGCACCGCCAGGGCCCTGGGGCTGCCTGGCTCATCCCCTGCCCCCCAGAAACCCCCAGCCCAGCATCCAGCACCGGGGATGCTCGAGGAGGGGGGGACACGGGGCACTGGAGGTGACAAGGGAAAGGCCACCCCGCTGTCCCTGGGGTGCCAGCACCTCATGCCAGCCCAGCGGGGAGGGCTGAGCCCAGGCTGGCGGGGGGCCAGGGCTTCCTCCCAAAACCACTGCTTTTGTTGGCAAGGAGGGCGCGCGCTGGCCGGTTCCTTCCTGCCCCAGGACTCAGTGCGGGGGGGGACGGGGGTTGTGCTTGTGTTCCCCCCTCTGCACCCACGCTTCTACCGAGGGGAGGGGCTGGCGCTGCCCGGGGTGCCCCCAGGATTCATCCAGGCAACCCCCCCCCCCCCCCGGCACCCCCTTCCCCACCCCACAGCGCTCCCTCCCTGGAAGGGACGGAGTGGGGTGGGCACCCAAGGGGTCTCCAAACTGCTCCCCCCCCCACCTGGCAAAGGTGGGAGGCAGCACCCATGGGAGACGGCCCCGCGCAAGCACCCAGCCCTTCGGCGGGCACCTGGCATCCCAGCCCAGCTGAGAAGGCAAACTCATCACACCAGTGGCGGAGGGGAGGTTGCCCCAGGGAGGGGTCTGGCACCCACGGAGGGGGGACCCCATCATAGGATGGGCTCCGTACCCCGCTCCCGAACGATGGCTCGGGGCAGGGCGGGAGCGGGGCCGGATCCGGGGGCCTTGGCGGGTGTTTCCAGCGCCTGTTCCTGCTCAGGAAGCGCCAGAACGGCCTCGGCTCAGGCCCAGGGCTGAGTTTCAGGGCTGGGGCGGGGGGGACACGACTCAGGGGGGGACGTGGGGACCTGTCCCAGCGCTCACCGCTTAATCGCTTTTCAACACCACCCTGGGCGAGGCTGTGAGAGTGCGGGGGGGGGGACACCCCACTGTCCCTCTGCCACCCACCCCGGGGCTTAATCTGGACCCCCAAGGGAAGAGAAGGGGTGCAGGTCTCCTCTGCTGGGGGGTCTCCTCCCTGGCTCCGCAGCAGGGGGGGACGCTGGCAGCCCCCCCAGCTCCAGGAGGGGTACACACGGCGCAGCGGGGCCACCGGCTCACAGGACCATTGTTCGGCACTTCCCGCCCTCCCCTCGGGATTGAGGAATATTTGTCCGCAGGCCCCAAAATAAAACAATACATGGGGAACAGCTCTGGTTCTGGGGCGGGGGGGAGAGCCCGAGCAAAAGGGCCGGGGAGGGAGGTGGGAGCTGGATCCGGCCAGCGAGCACCCCGTGGCCGGAGCGCTGACCCTTGCTCCTTGGGGCACGTCCAAAGCGATAAGCTGCGGTCGGCTCCTGCGGCCTCGGCAGGAAAGTTTGGGCGTGGGAAGCCAGGGCAGGATCCGGACCCTCCGGCACAGCCCGTTGGGCCGGTACCCCCGGCAGGACCGGCGGTGAGGCTGATGAACGGCAAGCGCTGGGTCACTGAGGGTGGGGACGTCACCGAAGGACACCTCCTGGGGAGGAGGACTGGCCTGGAAGGGCTCAAACCCCCCCCGGACACCCCAAAACCTGGTCCCTGCTGCCAGGCAGGGCTCACCCTCGCCAACCCCGGCTGGGCGCAGAATTGGCCCCGCTCTGCCGAAGCACCGGCCGGCCCTGGCCCTTTCCAGGCAAGGGGAAGAGACGAAAGTGGCCAAGGGAATGATGGCAGGAGGTCTGGCAGCGGCACCCCACGAAGGCAGGGAGCCCCGAGTGCTGCCCATGGGCATCCCGGGAGGTACCTGCCTCCTGCCCGGAGCAGCCGGGCTTTCGGCAGGCACCGGGTTCCCCGCAGACCGTCCCCACCAGGTTCGCGGCCCGATCCCACGAGCTGGCGGAGACGCAGCTCTGCCTGGGAGGGGGTTATTAGGGCAAAGGCAGCCACGCCGGGAGAGCCTCGGCCGGGCAAGCTGGTACATCCCCGGCGCAGGCGCCAAGGGGATGGGAGCTCTGCGACCGGGAGCCCCGGGGATGGGCACGTACCGAGGGAGCCTTGCTACAAGCCGGGACTCGCTCCCCGCAGCCCAGGCCCGGAGCGCTGCTGGGCTCAGCAGGGCTGAGAACGTGCACAGCTCGTGTCTGCAGTGCCAGCCCACCCTGCGAAGGGCCGGGGCGGCCGTGGAAGCCACCGCACGCTACCTTTGAAGCCTTCCTCGTCCAGCATGATGGTGTAGTCCTCGGGGGTCTCCGTCAGGCTGAAGAACTTGCACCTGAAGACAAAAAAAAAAGCCAAACCCGGCGCTGCCGACCCCCAAAACCGCCGCCTCCCCCGGGGGATGAAGCTGGAGCGGTACGGGGTACTGGAGGAGGAGGATGGGGAGGAAGGCCGGTACCTGCAGCGCTGGGGCAGAAAGAGCAGCTTGAGCAGCGGGTGGGTGTAGAGCCAGAGCCCGCGGCGGGCCAGGCTCAGCACCCGCACCCGGTGCTCCAGGATGTGCAGGTCCATGGCGGCCGCGCCGCATCGGACCCCGGCGCCGCCGCCGCTATAAAGCCCGG
>NW_010972601.1:638505-638824 GCF_000737465.1 Haliaeetus leucocephalus
GGTTCCGAGCCGCGGGGTGCTGGTAGCGGAGCAGCCCCAGGGTGCTCGTACCGGACCCGACCCGGTGCCCGGAACAGCCGCACCGGATCCGACCCGGTGCCCGGAACAGCCCCGGTTCCGAGCCGCGGGGTGCTCGTACCGGACCCGACCCGCAGCCCCGGGACCGGCCCCAATTCAGAACCCCCGGGGTGCCCGACCCGGGGTCTCACCCTGCTCAGCCCCCGCCAGCACCAGTCAGGCTGGGACTGGACCCACTGGGAACCCAAATGCCGACACCCACCCCCAATACCTCCTCCATCCCGGCCCCAAATCCACCAGC
>NW_010972601.1:638840-640451 GCF_000737465.1 Haliaeetus leucocephalus
ACAAGCCGGCCTGGCAGCGGGGATTTACCGAAATCTGGGCAGCAGCCCCCCCCAGCCACCATTCGCAGGGGCAGAGGTGAAACCCAGCACTGCGAACAGGCCCCGTCCTGCAGCCACCCCCCTGGGAAAAGGGAGTTTTGGAGGGAGGAATGGAGGTCTGGGCAGGATTCCTGGCTGCAGGAAGCACAGGGAGGGAGGGAGAGAGGGCCCGGGCACCATTTTACGCCTGGAAAACAGCTCTGGGGTCTCAGGGGATAAATTAGGGGTCTCCTGGCTCTGTTCAGGCACAGGAGGTGTGACACTGGGAGAGGGGGGAGGGCCAGGAAGGGAGCTCACCCCATGGCAGCCATCACTGCCGTCACAAGCTGGGGCAGGTCTCAGCGTCCTCCCATTTACACTTCAAACAGGGGCAGCCGCAGGGCTGGGTGAGATGGCAAGGCTGGGTCAGGGCTTGGACACCCTGCGTGGCTCTGCCAGGGTGGTGACAGAGAGGGGACACCAGCGGGACCCCCCCTCAAAACCACAGCACCCAGGGGAGATGGGGTCCTGGCCAGGGTGCCTCCCCAGGAGTAGCCTGCCACGACAGGAGGGCGACGGGAAGACAGGGTAGGAGCCTCAGGCGCTGCGCCTTTACACAATCCTGCTTTATTTACCCCTTTGTACAAAACCATTTTTCCCCGCTTTATTTTACAAAGCCGCCCCTGGCCCTCGGGGAGGGTGGGGGGGGGGAGAGGGGACCCCACAACCAGGGAGCACCTGGCCGCTCACCCACCCCATCTCACCTCCGCCAGGGCCTCGGGGTGAGTGGCAGTGGTGGGGAGGGGGCAGGGTGAATGCTCCCCCCTCCCCGAGCCACAGGGAGCCCGGGGACGGGGTGTGTGTGGGGGCTTTAGCCTCATGGTTGTGGTCTGGCATCAAATCCTGCCGCCTCCGGCGCATCCCGCTTGCGGTTCCCAACCTCCGTCCCTGTCCTGCCACGGTTACTGCCACGGAGGAATAATAAATAGGCTCAGTGAGTAGGTAAATTCAGTACTACATATAGGGCTACAGTTTGATATATCCTCACTAGATAAAGAGGAGGGAAGGAAAGGGGTCCCCCCGACTCCTCGCGTACCCCCAGTCCCCCCGCGCCAGGCGCGAGTGCTCGGGAACTGGGTCTGGGTCTGCCCAGCCGGTGCAGGGCAGGCAGAAGGGTGGGGGCTATGGGAGGGACCCTGGGGGGGTGACGGGTCGAGGGGCTCTGGGACAGGGACAAGGGGCTGAGGGGCAGCTTGGCCCCCCCCCCCAGCTGCGGGAAGGGAGCTCAGGTGGCTCAGCCACCCCCTGCCAGGGCTCCCACCGCTCATGGTGCCAGCACCCCGCTGGGGTGGGCGCCCGGCGCAGACTGAAAGCGGACCCTTTGGTCACCGCACCTGGCCAAGCTCCCACAGATGCCCCCCCCTCAGCTTCGAGCCCACCCCGAGCGGGCATCCCTGCACACAGGGACCACGGTGTCCCTGGGGAGCCATGCCGGCCAGCTTGTCCCCATCCCTCCAGCCCAGAGCCCCCAAAGCTGGGTGCTACAGGTCCCCACGCACCCCCCCCCCCCCCCAAAACACAGTCCCTCCGGCC
>NW_010972601.1:640461-650459 GCF_000737465.1 Haliaeetus leucocephalus
CCCCCCCCCCCCCCCCCCCGCCCCCCCCAACACGGGGTCCACCGCGCCCCCCCCCCCCCCCCCCCCCCCCCCAAAATCAATGTCCTTGAGCCCGGGTCCGTGCGCAGCCCAGCTGAGCCCGGCTGCCCGGGGTACGGACCCAGTGCCGTGCCAGCCCTACAAGTACGTGTCCTCGCTCTCCCGGGAGCTCAGGCTCTCCTTGGACTGGTGGTGGGGGGAGACCTGGGGATGCAGCAGCTCCCGGGTTGAGCCGGGTGCCCCATTGCCCTCGGCCCCAGGGCCGTTGGCGGGGCTGGCCGGACCCTTTCCTCGGTTCTTCTCCTTGCTCTTGCGGGCTTTGGGCACGGGGGCGGGCCCAGGGGGGACGATGATGGAGGGAACGGGCTCCAGCGCCTTGTGGGTGGGGGGCTCGGCCTCGCTGATGGCCTTGGCGCCATGCAGGCGCGGGGGGGACTTGCACTGCAGCTCCCCATGCGTCTCCCGCCACTTCTTCAGCTGGATCAGGTGCTCCCGCTCGATCTGACGCTCCGTCACCGGTAGCTCGATGACCTGCCGGGGACAGACTCACGCCATCGGCATCTCCCCTCGACGGTGACGGTGCCGCCGGGGGCCGGCTCGGCACCCCGGCCACAGGGGCAGGGTCTGGGATTCCCCCCCCAGGACAGAGGCAACCCCAAATCCAAGCCTGTTGGGGACTTGCCTCCACGCTACGCCAGCTCTGCCCACCCAAGGGCAGCCCAGTCCAGCAGCGTGGCCAAGTGGGTGGCACCGGGCCCCCAGACTGTCCCCCAACACCTCACCTCCTGCACCAGGAAGGTCTCCTGCATGATCTTGGGGCTGAGGGCCCTCAGCCTCTCCATGGTCTCGTACTGGCCCTGGCAGGACTTGAGCTTGTCCGAGGAGCCCAGGGTGTGTTTGAGCAGCACGAGGCCCACGCGGAAGATGATCTTCACGCCTGCAAGGGGAAGAAGCGAGGCGGCGAGTGCCTGGCAGGACAGGGAGACGCTGCCACTATGTCCCCTCAGATGCCACGGGGCACCAGGTCCCGGTCCCGCTAGGAGCGAGGACACGCAAGAGGGTGGATTTGGGATGCAGGTGCCCCCTAACCCCCAGGAAACCAGCCCAGTCTCCACCCCAGGCACGTGGCTGCCCCAAACTTGCCATACAACTGGTCCCATGTGCAAGGCATAGGCAAGCAGCCACAGCAGTGCTCCTGCTGCAGCCCCGAGCGTCATCCATGTGCTGCAGGGGCTGCAGCCGGTCACTCCAGGAGGAGGAAGAGGATGGTGGGGAGCTTCTACCTTCACAGAAGAACATGTCCCAGACGCGCAGGACAGAGCTCCAGGGCAGCGTGCGGGAGAAGGCGCACATGAACCACTCCGTCATGTAGAGGATGGGATCGATCTTCTGCTTGCTCAGGTGCTTGTAGGCCACAGGCGAGACCTTGTGCAGCAGCGAGAAGAGGATCTGCCCGTCCAGCTGAATGGCCTCCTGCAGGGACAGCGTTGAGAGCCCCGCTGAGCACCTTAACCCCAGCCCACCCACCCCAGAGGAGGAGCAGCCCACCCTCCAGACCGGGCTATAGGAGCGGGGCTGTGCCCCACGGATGCCAGCAGCTAAGCTACGTTGAGCCCCCGTCCCTGACCGCGGGATGCTCCTGGGGGCTGTGGCACAACACGGCAGCTGTGGGAGCACCCAGGATTTCTCCAAGCTCCCTTCTTTCTCCGGGGTGAGGAGCTGGGCGAGCTTTCGACCTGGAGATATCACAGGTGCCTGCCACTGCGGACCCTTCACTCACCAGCTTCTCGCTGTAGTAGCCGGGGAGGTACTTCTCACAGATCTGCACCAGGCACCAGAACGCTTGCTGCAAGCAAAGGGACAGCAGGTAAGCACCCAGGTGTGTCTGGGGGACATCGCTGCAGCCCCCACCCTGCTCCCAGGGACCACGGGAGCGGGCAGGAGGAGAAGGCAGAGTGTACCTGGAGCGAAGGACACCTCCCTGCAACCAGCCAAGCTTTGGGGTAAATGGGTGCTGTAAGCCCAGCAACCTGCCCACCAGCACCAGCCCGAAGAGACCCACACCCTCCCACTAGTCCCAGCTCTGCGGCTACTGGGTCTCCCTGTCCTCCCGGCCACACGCTCATACCTCGGCCGGCATGTGCATGAGCAGGACAGCGGCGATGGGGGCCTGAGCTTGGCAGTAGCCCTCCTCTGGGCGGTACAGCGTGTATGCCTTCAGCACCCGAAACAGGTCCTGCTGCCTGCAGAGACACCCCGGGGAGGGAGAGGTGGATAGAGGGCACGGGCATGGCCCAGCAGCCTCCCCCGTGGACCCCAGTGGGGCAAATCAGCACTGGGCATCGCATGGTGATCCGGCACGGCAGGCTGGCTGCTGGCCACCACTCTTCCCCAATGAGCCTGGTCAGTCCCTGGCTGGGATCCCTTTCCCAAACCCAGGGCTATGGGACACGATAACCACAGTTCTGCTCTGGAAAGCCAGATCCAAGAGGCGAGACAGGGAGACGACCATCTCCCAAGGGATGCTGGCTCAGGGTGAGCTGTGGTCGTGCAGGGACCCAGCTGCAAGCACAGCGGCACAGACGCTCCCCAACACATGGGGAACGGCGTTTTACTGGTGAAACAGAGGCCACAGCCGGCCGCCTCCTCCCTCCTGCCACGGCAATTGCCACCCTGCTGGGTGTCAGAGCCGATGCCGAGGGCTGCGACCCATGCAGCAAGCTCCTGGGAAACCATCCTGTTTTCAGCCCGTGCTTGGATGCCTTGTGAGCTGGGGGGTGTAAGGACTGCAGGAGACAAGCGTGGCTCCGTGAGCTGGGATACAGTGCTGGTCCAGCCCAGTGGCTGCCAAGGACCAGACACGCAGTAGCTCCACTTACCCATGGCCTCCACGTGAGACAAACATCTCGTGGAAGGGGAACTGCCGATGGAGATCCCGCTCAATCACATCCAGCCACTTCGGGTCCCCCGGGAGGAGATCGAGTTCCTGGGGAGGAGAGGGTTGGGGTGAGCAATACCCCACATTGGCACGGTGCCAGCCCCACTCTGGCACGCGAGGCCTGCGGCAAGCCCAAATTTGCTGGCAGAGCAGCCACAGGACTGGACCTGGCTCTGCCCCAAACGTGAGCCCCATCACACCGTGGGTTAGCCCACGCTGTTTGGGACGTTAGCCCCCTTGACCACCGCCACAGCAGGAACAAGCAGCATCTGGGACCCCAACAGACACCCCAGCCCTGGAGGCAGCAAGAGCCATCCCAACACTGTCCCCCTCCACCAGCAACCCCCTCCCTGGCAGTGCAGGAAGGTCCCCAGTGGCACTCACGTCAAACTTGCCGATGTTCTGCTCCAACTTCACCTTGCTCCCAGAGAGGTACTGCCAGGCACGGCCCCGCAGTGAGGGTGGGATCCCCTTCTGGCACCGCAGCCGGATCTGCGGGGAGAGACAGAGCCGTCACGGGGAAAAATCACGGAGCAGCGGGGAGCAAAGAAGCCCCTGGGACAAGATGGGAGCCAGGCCCAGCACCGCGGTTGCAGGCTGGTCCCCCGCTGCCTCCCTGTACAAAAGGATGTGTCCCTGCATCCCTGGGGACAGGGTGCCCAGCCACGCATCCCATGATGGCGCCTGGCATCGCACAGACCTATGGGACGGCGTGGGGACCTGCAGCCAAAGACCCTGCTCACCCCCTTCTCCCCAGCACTGCACTTAACACGCCAGCTCGGATGGCAGCCAGAGCTGCACCAGCACGAGGGAGCTGCGGATGGCTGCCAGGAGCCCAGCGGAGGCTTTGTGGCTTGCAAACAGCTCCAAACAAGCCCGGCTCTGCCTCAAAGCAGGATCCTGCTGGGAGTTGGAGAAGCAAACACTGGAGCCAAGGTGGGGAGCGGGTAGCTCCCTCCCTGCCCTGGCATGGCCCATGGGAAGCACTGGGGATAGAGGGGAGCGCTCTCTGGCCCCTGGTCCAGACCTCCTGCTCACCCACGAGGCCACGGAGAGCAGGGAGGTGCACCCTGCCGAGCGTCTCAGCCTTTTCGCCCGCTCACCCCAGGCAGAAGGGCAGACCTGGCCCCAGCTCCCGAGGCCCCCCCAGGGCCAGCTCCGTGCCCACAGTCAGCCCCTGATTTCCTTGGCGCAGGGCACCAGCCAGGACCAAAGTCCAGATGAGGCAGCACCGGTACCTATCCCATGTCAGGGAGCCGAGCCGGCTTAACCCTGCCGCTGCCAGCGCCCCAGCAAGGACCAAAACCAGAGACCCCCATGTGTCCCACTCCAACTCCCCGGGAAGCAGCAGCACCATCTCCCCATGGTCCTCGGCCAGGGCGCGCAGCAAGGTGGGGTCTACGAGACCGGTGCTTTCAGCACAGTTACCCTGCATAAAGCCCTACAAAAACCCAGCACGACCTCCACACCTCATATCCCCCCTCGGGTGGCACACGCCAAGTGCCAGAGACGTGCCAGGGCTCTGGCTGACAGCTCCCAAAGCCTCCCTGGTCCTCTCCTGCCTGCCCAGAGCTCCTTTTCCCTGTTTGCCGGCATAACTCGAGCAGGCAGTTGCGCTTCCAAGCAGCCCAGCCCAGCGTGGCGGTAACGCCACGTCCCCGGGAGGCTTTGCTGCTCCCTCGCCACAACGCTGCTTGTTTTACCCGGGCATGTCCCCGTCCCCAAGGGGCCTTTGTGCTCACAGGAAACACGGCGGGCGATGCCCAGGGCGCCTGTGGGCAGCAATGCCGCTGCTGACAGCTCCTTTTTTGAGCCGGCTCCCCTTCCTGCTGGCTAAGCTACCAGGAAGGAAGCCGCCTTGCTGGGTTTCAATTCGGCAGCTCCTCCAGCTGGCCAGGCTCCGTGCAGCTGGGGCCAAGCAGCTCAGCACCTCATCCCCTTCGCTCCGCGCAGGCTCCTGCCATAGCCTCCACGCTGGGGGGGTACCCGGTCCCTTGGGATCCCCACCGTGCCTTTCCGGGGATGAGGAGCGCGTCCGGGCTGAGGGATGCTGAAAGCAAAGAGCAGTCAGAGCGCTGCCCGCCCCTGGAGAGCGGTGGGAGCTGCCCACGCGTCTGCCCTCCTTCGGTCTGGCTAGAAAAAGGGCAAGGACCGGCACGCGGTGCTGGCACGGCTCAGCGCCACGAAGGACGTGGGGTCGTGGCTCCGCTGGGATCCGGGCCAGGCGGGCGAGGGAGGGAGTGTTTTGGGATCCTGGAGCGGTGCAGGTGTGAGCGAGCCCAGCAGGAGCTGGCCCGAGAGATCCCTGGGCGGTCAGCCAGCCCCGGTGAGGCAGCCAGAAAAGCACCAGGGTTTTTCGGAGGCACAGGGAGCTCCTCCGAAGCAGCAGGGCCTGAGCCACACAGCATGGCCCCGTACCAAAGCAGCCAGGCTCCTGCCAGAGCAGGGACGGTCGACGGCATCCAAGGCCAGGCCTGGCACCCTTCCCTGAGCAGCCCCAGGGCTCCAGGCACGAAGCAGCTCTCCAGAGCAGACCTCAGAGGTTCCAGGCATGGATTTTTGCTGCAGGACAGACTATACAGCACATCAGCCCCACAGAGACCCCCAGGAGCTCAGCCCAAGCATGAGGGAGCTCCTCTGCCAGACATACGGCTGCCGGAGCATTCACCCGAGCCCAGAAGCCACGCTGCGGCACAGCCAGAGAGCAGTGGAAACCATCCGCAGAACAAAGCGCTCGCCTGCCACGTCCTGAAAAGCTCTCCCAAATCCTTTGCGAGCAGCCAAGAAACAGATGAGGGATTCCTGCGTTGTTCAGCAGGCACCGAGTGGGGATGGCACTCTGGGAGCACGGCACACGGAGCGGTGCCAGGAGGCTCTGCCAGCAAGGAGGAGGAGGAGGCAGCCCTTCGGCCACTCTCAGGCACCGCCGGCCTGTGCCAGCAGCCTCACCGCTTCCAGTGGACACACAGCAGCAAGCTGGGACTTGCTGCATCCCATCCCTGCCTCGTTCACAGGCTCAGGAGGTCAGGGAGCACCAACGGACCAAGCCACACAGCCACCCAGCACGCACTACCACGGGTCTCCTGGGGACCCCAGCTTTCAGACCAGCGTCACGCACATCAGGCTCAAACATTTCCTACCCGGAGCTTTTTTTGGTCTACAAGATGCTCAGAACAGAAGTTTCCATGACCGAACAATTCCCATAGCTGCCTGCAGGCAGCCAAAGAAGCCCTAGGAAGGCTCCAGCCCAGCAGGGAGCAGACGCTCAGGGACGGCACGCTCAGCCCCCCCCGCCCCAAGCTTCAGCTTCCCTCCCACCACGAGAAGCAGCGTCACGGGGAGGGAACGGCCCGTTCAAGCCAACAGCATCATCCAAAGGCAACGCGTCTATCTGTGGGGACCTGGCGACATGTGGGCTCCCCCAAAGCCTCAAGGGGACAGAGCTGCACCTGGCTGTCCCTCCCTGCCACCTCCTCTCACCTGCACAGCTGTCCTGGGGCAGCCCCAGGGGACAAAGCCAAAATCACGTACCTTCTTGTGTTTTTTGGCCATCCACTTGTCCCAGTTGTTGAGCATATCCAGCCACTTGGATTCCCGCTGCCGTAGCACCTCCAAGGGCACCTCCTCCAGCCTACGGGACGGAGGGAAGAGACCGGTCAGCATGGTACCAAGCCCTCCCTGCAGCACAGAGACCACCCCCGCACCCTGGATGCCCCTCACGGCCGGCTGGCTGCCCCCCCCCCCGGGTTCTGCAGGTGCAGAGCCCGTCCAGGACACGCTCGAGAGCACCAGCGTTTCGGCAGCTGCTCGGCGCTGCCGGAAGCGTTCGCCACCCGTGAAATCACCGCGCCGGCGCAGCCCCGATACCCCAGCAATTCAAAAAAAGAAATGAAATCTCTCGGGAGCAGCCTGCACTGCACCCACCACGTGCCTGAGCATCCCCGGGGACCTGTGCCCAGAAAGAAGGGCACGCCAGGAAGGCGAGGAAACCTGGGGAGCGCAGCCAGAGCCATTAGCTGAGCAAGGTCCGATCCCCCCCCCGCGGGGGCTGGCTGCAGACGGAGAAAGCTGGGGCCATAAGCATCATGTCATCTGCGCAGCCCCAGTCATGCTCGCACCCCAAAAGCCTGGCGCTGCTCCAGGCCCGGCATCGAGCCCGGCCGAGGGTCCCCCAGGAGGGAGGGGAGTGTTTTCCAGCAACGGCTCAGCCTAGCCAGGGAATCCGATTTAACCCTGCCGAGGCAGGCAGGGATGCTGCTGCGACACCAAAGCCGGCGAGGGGGAAACCGGCACCCTCTGCCTTTCATTGGCAAGGGGACGGGGTGACAGACAGCTTGGCCAGGCCCTGGGCATGGGACATCCCAGGGAGAACAGAAGTTCCTTCAAGCTGTCAGTGAAGAAGGGCCAACTTCATCAGACTCGGATGTCTTCCTGGGCTCGGCTCCACACTACCCCACGGCCACGCCAATCCCAGGAGCGGCCAGATCCTTTCTGTGGACCCGAGGATGGCGGCTTGGGCACCGAGCATCCTCCAGGGAGGTGCAGAGCACCCAGCCCCACTACAGGACACACAGACCCTGCCTCCTCCCAGACTTCTCCATGTCAGGAGCCGGAAAGCTGCTCCACGGAGAGCCCAGGGCCGCATCCAGCTGGCAGCACTGCCCCGCTCCCTGCCCAGCCCTTCCCTGCCGGGTCCCACCCACGGCAGCGGGTCAGACGGGGCCGAGCGCGATTGTTTCGGAGAGCAAACCTGCTCCGAAGGGATCCGCTTTGCTCTGTGCGGCCAACCCACCCTCCCCAGCACGGGCTGGGCACGGCCAGCAGCTCTGTGGCCAGCAGCACAGCCCGGCACGGGGATGGAGAGTGCGCTGGCCCCGAGCCGGGTAGCCTGGGCTGCCGGAGGAGCTGGGGCTCTCCAAGGCGTGGGAAGCTCGGGAGCACTGGATGCTGGATACAGGAGCTGGCCGTGGGCCTGCTGGAACCCAGCCAGCCCAGACTGGAAGCTGTTACCAGCTGATGGCTGCTTGGCAGCGGGCACGGAGCGAGGACCGGAGGCATTTCAGATGGCTGAGGCGAGGAGGATGAGGTGGGGGGACCCCAGGCCGGGAGGTGGTGAGATGCCCTACGGAGGGAAGGCACTCCTCCGCACCCACACTGTGGGCAACAGCCCCACAGCTCGGCCCTTCCCAGTGCCCCCAGACCCGCCGTGGGTGCTGCGACACCCTGCTTGCCTTCCCTGTGTTTCCCCAAAACCCTCCTGGCTAGAGGGACCCCAGTTCTGCCAGCCACGGATGGAGGCCATGCGCTTCTGTTTATCCACTCTTGGACAGACAGGGAACGGATAAAAGCGCTGGAGGGCAGGATTGTGCCCCAGTGCATCTGTGGGGCACGGGAGGAAGGCTCAGTCCCCAGTGAGCGCAGCCACCACACTGTCAGCACCCCCAGGAGCAGCCACTCGCCTCCAGCACCAGGAGCTCCAGCCCAGGGCAGGGGGGAGCCGCTGAACCCCAAGGACAAGGACAACAGATGGGACATCCAAAGTGTCCCCAAAACGCTGCACGTGGCCGGGATGGGGCGCAACACCCCAGGCAGGAGAGATCACCCCGCTCCTACAGCGCGGAGCCATGACCCCAGCGGGCAGGGATGGGGTTTATCCCCCCGAGCGATGCGCCTGGCCCAGCGCCAGCAGTCAAACCCCCGGTGCCTTCTCCCCCCGCAGACCGGCCGAGTAACGCCCGCAGGCTTAAAAAAGGGTGAACGCTTTGTTCCTCGTAGATGGGGAAACCGAGGCAACGGGGCGCAACCGACACCAGAGCGCGCGAGGCGGGCAAACCACAGGGGACCCCGCTCCAGGTAATGTCCCGGCTGGAGAGGAGCAGGTGGCCCAGGCGTCGTCCGCTTCTCCGGGCGTTGCTGCGAAACCACGGTCGAAGAAGACAAACGCCAACCACGCTGCCGAACCAGCTCGCCGGCAAACCGAAGCGCATTCCTGGGTGCCGGCACCGCCCCGGGGCTCAGCCGTGGGCTGCTTGGCAGCTAATTTTGCCCGCCCCGCTTCCTCCGAGGGCTTCCTCTGCGGAGGGAGGGCCGGCCAAGCACCTCTTTCGCCGAGCGGCTACCGACGCCGGTTCCTCTGGCAGGACTCCGAACAACGGGCAGGGCCTCTCTCGTTTGACGGTGGCCAAAAATACGCCGGAATCCGGGGCTGGGAGGAGAAGAGGCCTGGAGGTAACCAGACACTGACCTCGGCGAGGAGGCCTCGGCGCCGCTGGCAGCTCCCGGCGGACGCCGTTTTCCAGCTTTTTCCTCGACGCAGGAGGAGATGGCGAAGGCGGCGGATAAGCGGGAATGGCTTTTTAGGGAAGAGGGGGGTCTCGTTCGCACCCCGCCTGCCGTGGCCTCCACACGGCCGTGTGTCCGCGGCAGCAAAGCCTAGGGGACGGTCGTGGGGAGGGCTGTCCCGGGAGGATTTAATCACCTCGTGGAACCGCTGCCCTGAAAACGGGGAGGGGGTCCCGGGACCCCCCCCCCAAACCGGGGCACAGCCCAGCCCCGGGGCCGCCCCACGCTGCGGTTCTTCCGGGGAAGCGAGTGGGGCCAGGCTGCCCGCGGGGCGCCGGGGACCGGCCCCGAAGGGTCAGAGCCGGGGGCGGCGGAGGACAATCCTTCCCCCCACCCCTCCCCGGGGCGAGAAGAACGGCTACCGGCCCCGCCGCCCCCAGGCCCCGCGGCCCGGCCCTGTGGGGGCTTGAGGGGCCGGTGGCGGCCCCAGGGCGGCTCCCCCCGGGGTCCTCAAGCCCCGAGACGCGCCCCCCCCCGTCTCCTCCCCGGTCCCCGGTCCCACTCACGGCCCCTCGGCGCTGCGGCTGCCCACGATGAAGCCGAACTTGTCGACGCGCCGTTCCTCGGGGCCGCCGCCGTTGACCTCGGAGTCGGATCCGAGGGAGCTGAGCTCGTCGCCGCCCTGCTCGGCCAGGCTCTCCCGGGTCCCGGCCAGGCTGTGGTGGCGGCCGCCGGGCGAGCCGGGCCCGCCGCCCCCGCG
>NW_010972601.1:650555-679604 GCF_000737465.1 Haliaeetus leucocephalus
GCCTCCGCGCGGCGGCGCGATTGGGCGGGGGCGGGCCTCTCGCCAACCGGCCGCCAGGATTGGCGACGGGGACGGCCCGCCTCGGGAGGGGATTGGTCGAGCGGCTGGGAAGGAGCTGTCCGTCGGGGCTCGTCTCCGCCCCGCCTCCGGCGATGGCGGGGGGGCGGGGCGACGTGAAGCCGAGGGGCGGGGCAGCGCCGGGGCGGGGGCCGGGAGCGGGTCCGTGCTGGGACCGGGCTGAGCCGCACCAGCACGGCACTGGGACCGCACTGGGATGGCACTGGGACTCCAGGGGGGACTGGATACGTGCATACCGGGACTGCGGGAGGGCCGTGCGGGGTCAGCACTGGGCACGGACTGGGACAGGGCACCGGGAGGACCCGTTTCCCCCGAGGGATGACCGCGATCCACTCGGGGGATGCTTTGAAGCCAAAGGCACACACCTTACTCGCTTTATAAGCACACCGCATCCCAAACCTGCCCCAGCCCGACCACCGCTGCTCCACGCCGAGGTTCCCCATCCACCACCGGCCTGGGCACCTGCAGCCCTGATGGGTGAAACCAGCCCGGCTCCCTGAAAAATAAAGCAAAAAAGGATCTATAAAGCAAACCGGGTGACAGCGCAGGGTCTGGGATCTGTTGGGAGCCGCTCCGGGTGAAGCATTCCAGGGAGGGAAGGCAGTGAGGCCCATCCCACCGCCCGAGGCTTCGCACAGCCCTGAGCCCCGCGCTCCATTTTCTCCCTTGAACAGCGAAGAAGCGGGGTCTTAAGAGCCAAGACCCTCTCTCAAAGCGGGTAACGCGACCAAGGGAACGAAGCTCATTAAAGTCAGCAATAACTCAACCTACTTCCAGATTTTTCTGGCAGCCTGAGCCCCGCGGGTCCTCCCCACTGAAGTGGAAGGCTCCGATAACAGTTGCTTTGTACTAGATATACACATGCACAGTCTGTTACAACTTTTATCAGTAATATTTAGATAGAAAGGGGCTGGCAAGGCTCCACGCAAGCTATTTCTAGCGGGAAGTTTTCCTGCCGGAGCGCCGGGCCGGGAGCTCAGCCCTGCCAGGCTGGTAAAAGGAGCTTGGCTGAAAATGTCACCCAAGCACCAGCGCAACGTTCAGCCAGAGACATCGAGGAAACACATGTCGGATCGGGGAGTTCCTGGGGCACCAAGTGTCGTGGCGGTTCACGCCACCAGGCACAGCTGGAGAAGAAAAGCTGGATGACTTTCAGCACAGTCCCATCACGTTTGGGCCCTGTGCCGGATGTAAAAACATGACTTCTCCATTTCAGAGCTTTCTTAGCAGGCTTTTTTTTTTTTTTTTATCAACTCTGAGAAACACCACTTGCTGCCCGGTTTTGTTTTCTCCAAGATTGTACCTATTGCCTAGCTCTTCAAAGCAAAAGGAAAGTCATTAGCGCACCTTCCTGCAGGGTGGGAGCACCCGTCCATCCACCATACATCCAAACACACCTTGCCCACACCCACCAAGCAGCTCCAAATTCGGCGTCCTACAGCAGGGATGGGAGCAGGCTGCCTGTGTGTGTCCGGCAGGCATCTGTCAGAGACGGCAGCTGGCCACTGCAGGCAGGGGACCAGCGGCCACCTGGGCTGGGCCAGCGCCAGGCTCCTTCCCTACAGCAACACGGCTTCCTCCCACCCTCTGAGGGGCACAAGGGAGGCGGGAGGATGCTGGCTCTTCCCTTCTGCTTCATCTCTCTCTCCCCTAAGTGCAGAATAAGGTAAACAGGATGTTCCTGTAATGCCTGAACACCATTAAAAAAAAAAATAAAATCCACGGCTTTGGATTATCCCAAAAGAACAGAGATACCCAAATCACAGACAACCACCTCTTCCTTGGCACCCAATTCTCTGTCGGTTAACTTTGCTCTGTGTTATGTTTCTGTCAAACTGCAACACAGCTCTGACTGAAGGTACAGGAATAATATGTTTTCTGGATCTGTATGCTCTCCAGAACCAAGAGATGCCAGCTGCATGATATAAAGTGTAAAACACGTTTTCCAATGAAATTCTCACCAAGTTCAAAGTAGTCTTTCTGCCCCCATATGCAGACATAAGTATTCATATATACATGCTTCACGTTCAGGAATAACTGTGTAGTGCTAGGGAAATTTTAACAAAACCCTTTTCTTGCAGCCTTTCCTAAAAAATAAAAGCATTTCCTTAGTAAACTGCCTAATTACAAAATCCCGATGCATTTCCCTGCAACCCACCCAAGTGCTCTAAAGCCAGGCATACCTCCAACTGAAAAACCTAAAACCCAAGGAACGAGAGCTGTGACAGACAGAATCTCGCACTGAGATGCGTGTTTATTAAAACAAATCACAGGCTGTACAGAAGCAGCACGAAGCTGTTCAGCATGCACAGACCCAGATCTCCTTTATCGCAGGGAACAGCCACATACACTCATGCTGAGGGAGGATAAATTTCCAAGTCAGGGTCAAGGCAAGAGGCTCTTGCAGATAGATCCGAGACAGAGAAAGAACAAGGGGTTTAGTAAGTATGTTGAGAAGGAAGAAATTTTCAATTAGAAAAAGGTTAAATGAAGCAGCAAGCACTGTAGTCAGACAGATGATATTCTTGGTCAGTGTAAATCCCTCAAAGATGGATCTAGACTATGCTGGGCACGACCTCAATGTTGCTTCACAAGGGAATTCAACGGAGAGACAGCACTCGAGCAAAGGATCGATCACTAACAGACTGCTGCAGTTACATACTAGGTCACTACATTTACACATTTCAGGGCTCTATCAACTTCCCCTCTCTCATCAGCCACCCAAACACAGGGTTCATAGTCTCTCTTTTCAAACTAGAGCTGGCAGGCAGTCGCAGTAGCCCCTAAAAGGCTGGAGGATTCGAAGGGTTGGGGTTACGCTAGTGGCAACGCAGCCATGTTACGTCTCTCGGCTCCTATTTCTTTCTGCCTCCTCTTTCTTTGAGTGCCAGGTGAATCAGAGAGCCACTTGTCATGTTGTAATAAGCCAGGGAGTTCGAATCCTTGATGAAGATGCCCTGAGGAGAAAAGAAAAAAAAACAAAAAGCAGTCACACCAGAAATCTTAATGTTCCCTTCCCACAAAACCCCACACAGATTAAGCCCTCCTGGCTGTACTCTCAGAACAGGGTGATGACAGAGTGCTGCAGGCTTTGAAAAACCCTGGAGAGATCCCAGGGTCTCAGAAGATGGGTACCAGAGGAGGTGGGTATGCTGGGAATGATGCAAGAGTACAAACAGACAATATACACCATATACCTTTACAAACATACAGATAAAGACAGTCACCACAACAAGTGAAGTTATTTAGGCTCCACTCCCTGCCCCTCCCCCCTCCTTTAACTTAAACAAAAATCAGTTAAGCTTCCTTCCTCGCTAAGGGTTAACACAGTATCTGCCCATAGATGAACTCCCGAGGAGGTAAGTGCACAAAGTTCACTGCTTAGGCAGCAGGTTGTGCCTGAGCACATGCATGACTGGAAACAAATTATTAAAAAGGAAGGGTGCCCTTCTAACAGCTCCAGTCTTGAGAGGAAGAGAGAGAGATCTCTTCTCTTCCGTGTTTTGGAGAAAGTCTTTGCAGAGCTCTCAGGGTTTCAAGGTGCTCTCGCCCACCTTCCACAGCACACTCGACAGATCAGTGGGAGCAGCCTGCTGCATTTAAATGTCAAAAACCCCCAATAAAACAATCGGCTGATTTCAGAGAAAGCCATCAAGCTTAGAGGACTCATCTGCAGCAGTGACAATGCAAAGATCCACTGATGCCACCTATTAAAGGCCTGTCCTGCTGCAATAGTGTGCAGTTCTGTAACCAAGTGTGCCGTACGGGCAGGAAAACCATTCCCTCTGCTCCTCCCAGCATCTCAGTAGGTACATTACAAGTTCTTCTCATAAAAAGTCAGTCTGTGTGTGAGAAAACACTGAAGTAACAAACAGGATTTGAAGGGCTTTTACCCACCTCATACTGCAGCTTCTGTTTCCCAGCTGGCATCCCTGTGGCCTCGTGGATCTTAACCTTTATAACAGACACCTAGGAAGAATCAAAGACCTTGCTCAGGCTTTTTTCCCCCACTGTACCGATGGGCAGCACTGCTCCCCCAGCCACGCAATCCCGCTGGGCAAGAGGCTGCAGCGTGGGGAACATCCCGAGTTTTATAGCTCCTGCCATGCAGGTCAATTGCTATTCTCAAAGCAAAGAAACTTGGTAGCAAAACAAGAAGGGGTAGAGGCCAAGTTAATAAGCTACATGCCTGGTCTGAGAGCGGCAGGGTAAACACCAACACTTGGCCGTTCAGTTTCCATTCCGTCTTATCCTGCATGTTGGGAACCTGGACTTTGACCGTGACCGGACCCTAGAGGAAACAAAGATAACGTCTCTTACAGGACTATGATAAAAGAGTGGGCAGACAAATTATTTATAGACACAGAGCGGCAGACAAATTATTTATTTCCAAAACCAGCCACATATCTCAACTTCTCAGTAAACACACAGAAATGTATTTGCCTCAACACTGAGAAAGTTACTTCACTGCTACCAAAATAAAACATTTAGTTGGATTTCTCTCATTAGTCCCTCCTGTTGCAGGCCATCCACCAAGCATCACACACATTCAAGGTATTACAGAGTGAACGTATTAAGCATTAAACAGGAGACAGCTTCTCTGTGCAGATGTCCAGGAAAACCATACAGCCTTCTTAAAGACTTAAAATTCAACCCACAATGATGGCACTCTTCAGGAAGGAATTCAGTCTAACATTTAGTTCATGTTGTTATGGAATATACCACATTACCATACTATCATGCTGACATTGATATATTAAATCTCCTTGCATCTCCAGCTTAGCAGTCCTCTGCTTAAAAGGTTATTAGCAGCTTTAGTTCCTCTTTACATTCCTATAAACCTACCTCTCACTGCCCTTAATTACAGAAGAGCACTATCTTACTGAACTTCCGTGTGTAGTGCTGCATTGCTCTCTCCAGTAAAACACAAAGCAGTTCAGTTTGCTCAGGAATTGACAGTAGGAAGGAGCCATCTCAGAAAGTCACTCCCTTGCAAAGTACTTTTGCACATCAGCTCCCCTCTGTGTAGTGAGCTGGCTTTACATCCTCTTTGGGCAGAGGAGGCTGACCAGCCCAGAGGGGTCAGGACTCCAGTGCTTCTCAGCAAACAGCCAGCCCACACACGTACCTTGTTCCTGCGCAGAAACTCCTCCTCTGGAATCAGGCTATCTTCGCTCTTCAGTTTCTTTGAGACTGGCTCATCCTCCATCGGTGGTGGTGGGTGAACAGGAGGCATTGGTGCTGGGGAAGGAACAGGAGCCACAGGAGGCGCAGGAACAAATGCTGAAATGGGATGGGGGGACACAACATGACCTGCAGTCATCCATTGAGTATCCCTTATGTAAAAACTTTTAGCAGACCAGTAAGGACTGAAAATAAATGCCACAATACATGGAGGAAGTTAACACAACCAACAGTAACATGCAAACTTCAAACGTTAGATCTTTTATATTGGGAAACAGTCCAGGAAAAGGCAACAAGCCATAAGAGCTTCCTGCAGATCTTGCAAAAAAGAAAATACTCTCGGTTTGGCATGCAGAGCAGTGCCAGCACCCCGATTTTAAAAAAAAAAAAAAAAAAAAAAAAAGGAAGACTTGTTTTTTACATTGTGCTTTTCAACTTAAAAGCACCCAATGCTATGAAGCTGCTGTGAGGAAAGGGGCCAGACAACAGCTTTTCCTCCTGCAGCAGCAACTCTGTAACAAAATGTAACACCCAGTGAGGTGCTAGCAGTTCCTCATTACCCTGGTTCCTTTTGGAAAGCAGCATGGATTCTTAATCTTCACCTGGGCAGGCTCGCGAGGACAGAGACATAAAACGGGCGAGACAATTCTCTGTATTTCATGCTGCAGGAGGAGTCTGAGCCCAAAACCAGTACTGCTAGGTAAGTCATATCAAAGACCCCAAAATTCTTAATGATGGGACTTAGGGTCTGCAATCCCAATTACACACCATTATCAGAGGCACAAAAGGAAAAAAGAATCAAAGCTCAAGTCCACATTATACAGGAATTAGCTGACAATTAACCAGAAAAAGCTGAAATTACTGACCTGTTGGTACTATCATCGGAGGCGGGCGGGGGCTCATGATGGGAGGAGCAGAGGGCGGCATGGGGACAACGTTTATGCGTGGGGTATGGATTATCGGTGGCATGGGGGTGGCTATGACGGATCCTGGAGGCAGACGGACAACGGAAGTCATCGGGGGACGAGGCATGACTGGAACTGCAGAAACAACAGCAGCACGAACGGGAGGGGGCATCTGGAGAGAGAGGGTAATTTTTCTTAGCAGATGCATGCAGGAAAACTCAATGCACAGTCCTGATAAAAATAACTGGGGCAACACACAGAGGACTTCTGCTGGCCAAAGGCTTGCTGGGAGCCTCAGCAAGCCCACTGTATGGCCAGCCCAAGCTGCCTGTAAACAGGCACAGAAGCCTCATTAACAGATTAACCGGTTCTTCCTTCCCTCACCACTCAGCTATCAGACCATGAGCCATGCAGCAATCTTAAAGAAGGAGCTATTTCAGAGTCATGTAGCGGAACCCTTGGGGCAGGAACACTGGGCAAGTGAGTCACCTGTCAACGTTTCTCACCTGCGGCTGCTTTTGTTCTGCACCACACCTTTTACACCTAAGAAAAGGCCCCCACCTATTCCTTTGTTAGCCATACTCCCTTCCTCCAAGATCTCACTGCCCATCTGACCAAGTCCCTTTGGTACCTCTAAGGATGAAAAGCTCCACCTAAGCCTTATTTTCCATTTTTAACAGCAAGTTCAACAGAGTTCCTCTGACGGTTTAAGAGTCATTCAGAAACTGCTTCTAAGCCAGCACTCTGCTGTTATAACCCTTGACCAGGACTCCATTCTAATTAACCACGGCCACAGCCGTTTGCATTTGGAAGCCCAAACACTTACTGTGGGTGGACGAGGCACAGATGTGATAGGCTGAGCGCTAGCTGGTGGATTTGATGCCGAGGAAGGAGGGGGTGGCTGGGGCATTTCATTGGGTTTGCTGGGACCAATCTTCTCCTTGCTGTCATCTTCTGGCACCAGTCCCTTGGCCTTATGGATAGCTTCAATTTGCTCTTGGAGAGTAATATTGGCCTGAGCAGCCTGTTGTGTGCGGGCCATGCTGCCTGAGTGGCCATCCCAGGTCACCTGAGAGGATACAATAAATCAGAATAACTCCAGTCTGTCCAGACTGCAACATGAGCTGCAAATAAATCAAGAGAGCAGCTTTACAGCAAGAACAAAGTTCAAACGACTCCTGCCTCTCTAAGCATTCATAATACTACAGAAATCTGTTAAAAAACCCCACAGTTTCCACTGTACCTTTTCCTCTGGTTTCTGGATTTCTTCTTCACCAATCTTTTTACCAATGGCAGTCTCTTCTACACCGAAGATATCAGTACGGCGCTCTGCCAGCTGCTTCAAGCTACTTTCAATATCCAAACCTGCAGGCAAAAAGAGAAATTCTTATCTCAAGTGATATAATCAAAGTCAAACATGATTAAGCCTCTGTTAATGATCTTTAAATTATTTGGTACCTAATAGCCGAGTGTTGCTCTTTCTAAAAAGAGACTGCAGCTGATGGCTGGTCAGCAGCAGCTAAGGAATGCTCTTTGCCTTGAAGTTTATAGAAAGGCTTCAATGTACTAATGACAAATGTATCCACATCATCAGCACACTGAGGACATCACACAGAAAGCTACATTTAAGATGGTCCTTATTGGTAGGACCTGGGGGCAATGAGGGGGTGCGCTAAGAGTTCACAGAACTCATCTAGGAACTCGGTTTTGCAAGCTGTGTCAGATGCTCAAGCTGACCTGGGGCATAGACCTCATCATCACTCTGCTTTTCACGGATGGATCGATCACGCTGCTCCAACCATCGAGGATCCAGGAGACCAATTCGCATGTGTTCTTGCATTTTACTGGCAGGAATTTTCTCACCAGTGATGGGGGAAACAAGATACTCATCTGGAGCTGGGGCGGGTGGTAATGGTTTTGAGGCTAGAAAAACAAAACCACACTGTTAAAAACACATCAGAGGATGCAGCCTAGAAACAAATGCTTTTGTGATTATTCAGGAAAAAATAATGTTTTTCTTCACCAGCCTGATTTACCTTTGGGATCATAATCTTTCCGCACAATGACCTGATCTGGCGTGGGAGGAAGAGGCGGTGGCATTGGGGTTTCTGGAGGAGGAGGAACCTTCTGACCTTCATCTTCATCATCTGAGCCCTTATTTGGGGAGAGGAGAAAAAATCATAACCAAGTTCCTGTAGTCAAATACTCCCCCACAAGATTTGAGAAAGGCATAGAAATCCTGTGCAGCGCTGGACAAACTGATTATGCAGCTTCAAAGCAACAGAGCTATTTTGCCTCTAGACACCTATGCTATAGTGGTTCCTCTGGATAATCATGATTCAGATATTCAGTGGACCCAGAAGAGGAAGCAAGTACTCCTCAGCTTCCACATTACCACAGCACACAGCAAGCAGGGGCTTACAGTTAACCATGCTGTTGTTCCTTGTTACCAGAAAAAGAGCTTACATATAGTGGGTAGAGGAAGAGTCTAATATGAGTCATCTCTCAGTGTTCCAGACTCTGTGCAGAAGAAAGCCCAAAAGGCTTGATCACAGAAACATAAAATCCACACCATTAGGTGACAAAATTACTGGATTTCTCTCTTGGAAATTGTATTATCATGGAAAACATTAAAAAACCCTATATTCCAGCAAAACCAGGTTGTTTTGAAATTCCATCAGAAGGAAATCTCATTTCCTCATGAAACTGAGGAACTTCTTACAGTGAAAATGAAGGGCATCATAAAGAACACAAACCTTACAGGACAAAAGTAATGCTGATTCTGTTGGCTAGTTACCTCATCCATATCCTGCACTTGTGTGTCTTGATCCAGCTGGGTTGGGGGCTCATCTGTTTTCTCTTGCTTTTCATCTTCCTCATCTGACTCCACCTCCATCTCTACCTCCTCACTTTCCCCAAACTTCTCATAACGCTCCTGGATCAGGATTCGAGCTCCCAACTCTTCTGGAGTGGTGGGAGGAGGGAAATTCCCTACAACACAGAAAACAAGAGCTTCTGTTTCTCTATCCCATTTCGTTGCTCAATGCACAAACAGAAATGTCAGTTTCTTGAACGAAAAGCAGTTTCTTTACACAGCAGTGGCATCAGAATCTCCTGGGAGCCTAGGTATATAGAAGGGAATAGATGGAGTCTATACAGACCAACATCAGCTTGACACATGAACATGAAGGTACTTATAGGTGAAAGCACTACTAGAAAGTGGGACAAGTTCCGCTGTCCTGGTGGAAGAGGAAAAGTGGACACTGATGCAGTCCTGGACTTCGTTCAACGAGAACATTACTGACTCCAGAAAAAAAAACCAGCCCTGCACAGTTACTAGAAGGCTTTCTCCTTCATCTTTGAAGGATATGCAGCTGTAAAACCCAATGACTGTCTAAAAATAGCATTTCAGGACATAGTCCCTACTCAAAGGGAGCAGAGTTTCATAGAGGTTACAACGCTTGACTTCAGTACCTTGCTCATTGGGCTGAAAGTCAACTGTTTCCACAACCACAAAGTCATGCCAATCAATCTGGGCATAAGCAACACGCTCCTTTTCCTTCTCCTCCTCTTCCTTCTTTCTCTCTCGCTCCTGGAACTTTGCCCACTCCACTCTGTAATACACCTGCACAAGCAGACATAAAGCACACACCAAATGTCAGACAAGAAACACACCACAGTCATCTCTACAGCATCTAAAAGTTTACACTACCAACCCTTTCAGGGCAGTTACACAAGCGCTATTTCAGAGGCCTGGCACAACAAAGAAATATTTGTATTTCATTTAGAAACCATAGGTTTGCCTATTGAGTAATGCACTGCACCAGCTTTGCAGACTAGTTTTCTAAAGCTGAAACTGCAGACTTCTTGAGCCAAGACCAGGCCATCCATGTATGACATGACTCTGCTATCACTGAAGATTCACAGCCAGCAAACAATTCACAGACACTTTATTACAATCCTGTAATGCCACCTTTCCAAAGGAAAAGCAGTCTTTGTGATGAAGACAGAAGTCTAAGTAATAAAGAACAGCTTGGAAGGACTGTAAGTGACCGAGGTGTCACACTGAAGTCATCTGAGAGGCAAACATTCTTTGTAAAGCGCTTGGAAAAGGGTTGTGCACTATCTATGCCTCTATGCTGCCACAAGTAAACTTCCCCCAATACGAACACTAGCTAGTGGTTGAAAGGCAAGCTTGAGTACCCTGTATTCAAGTGACTACAGGGGCCACATCCTATCCTCTGTATGTTTATATTTGCTGCCAATAAGTCAGAAACATGCAAAGAGAAAAAATTCAAAACATAACTGAAACGCTCAGCAATTTTGCAAATTTTTCGTGCAATACCTGATCTAGGACTTCCTTGGGATTTTCAGCCTCTTTCTTGAGTTTGAGGAGTAAGCCTTTCGGTGGGATCAAGATCTGAAACATATTTTGCGTGACAGTTGGTGACAATTCTTTTTGCCAAAGCCTCCATGAAAGCAATTATTCTCTTTCCACACCGATAAAAAAATCAGCACACCCCTGGGACTACGTTCCATTCAGTCTATTGCAACCCTCCTACTGCTTACACTTGCACTTAAAAATATTCACTCTTGGCCTTCCAACTACCCTCCATATTTAAAAAACCACAACTTTTACTTATATTACAATAATGTCTGGTACATTTAAATAACAGCCCCCTGTGTTCAGCGCTGCACGCTGCCAACAATGTATGAGATACCCACTCTACTTAAAGAGTGAGATTTAAAGGATGGACTCCTGGACCTGCACATATTTCTAGTCTGGCTGTTTTGTAGGGCTTTGGTAGTCTTCAAAAGTCAGTACTGCTGCTGAAGGAATCAAATTGACAGATAAAATGCCAAGAGTACCTTTGTGTACTGTTCAACCAGCTTAGTGAAGTAGTTGAAGAGACTGTGCTGGGGGCGAAGGAAATCAAACTGGTAGTTCCTCTGCTCTTTCTGCATCAGCTGAGTCAAGAACTGCCGCCCGTTCCGAGCCACGAACTGTGCCGTTAGCTTCACCACATCCAAGTCAAAGGCCGAGATTGAAGGAGGATCTGCAATGAACTCGAACTCCGGAGGTGGCTCTTTCGGAACGACTGTCTCCTGGATCACCTGGGCCTGCACCTGCAGAGCAGAACAGAGATGGCTCAGTGACTGCCCTCAACAAACCGTTATCAAACACTTGGGAGAACTCATTTTTCCCTTAGCTGCTACAGGAAAACAACATCAGTCTAGACATCCTGGCAGCTGCAAGGATGAGAACAATTAGTACCACAGGGTATATCTGGACATCTGTATTTAAGTGTACTATAAAAAAAATGTTGCTCTAACAGCTAACAAAACTGGAAATTATCAGGACTTCGCTATAATCCTCCAGGACGGTCAATACCACACAGTGTGACTGTTGGCCATGCAAAGCATGTAAAAGACTCGGATTCAGTCAGTGCCCTTTTTCCATCCAGTAGATATAAAGGCACAACTAAACAAGATTAGCAACATTTTGTACTCCACGTTTTAAGGGGAAGTTGATCCTGCCAGCAATAAAAAAAGGAAATGTTTCTACAAAACAGCACATGCAACAAACCCAAATTGAACTCCAAGGGATTCTAAAGACTTGCTGATGGCAGGAGTCCTAAACTCATACAGTCTGAGCGACCACTAGGGTAAGTAGAGTATCAGTCAACACAGAACTAAAAGTAATTAAAACAGACGAAGTAGAACAATATATCAGCTCTTTCACAAACAACTTTGAGTTACCAGCAACTAGAGGATGCACATCTACATCAAAACCAAGTCCCAGACACTAAACTCCAAGCCTCTCAGTGTTGTCTTTTTTGCAAATGGGTAACCAACTCCATCATTTGCCTTGTCTTTCAGACCTCCTGCTTAACATTAGGATATGACACAGCCAGTCGGAAGCCAACTTCTTGACCAAAGCAAAAAGGAATACTTGCCTTCTGTGGAAGCTGCTGCTGAGCACTCTGCTGCTGTTGCATGACCTTGGGAATAGCAGCCGAGGGCTCCTGTGCTTTACCCTCTTTGAACTCGCTGACTTTGTGCCGGTAGTATGCATGGTAAGGATCGTTGGGATTCAAGAAATTGAACTTAGGGTTATTTATTTCATTCTGACGAATTCGAGCTTCAAATTCTGGACCGTTTCTGGGGAGGAAAAAGATAAACTGTTTAGATGAATGGGCACCAATTCAAGTGTAAATGTCTGTTTCTTTCATAGTAAGATGTGTTGATGCATCAGCCGCTCAGAAGACAATTTTCTCTCCTACATGGAAGGAGTTTACCTCTAAGTAACTCATACCCAATGTAGCAGCCATCTGTACACACACAAGTTAAAGGCATTTGTCCTAATTTAGTCTATAACACTTCACAGCGAATATTTCTTAAGACAGTTAAAAACTCACGCTCACAAGTGTTATACAATCTCATTTGGCTACACACAAACAAAAGGTCATTTACTGGATTGACAGTTTATTGGATGAAGTTTACAAGTTACTTACTAGACCAATTTTATTTGCTCTATTAACAAGCTTTTAAGACTAGTTTAATTTCCAGAAAGTTCATATAAGGAAAAAAGTAGGTAACCATCAACCTGTGCAGAGATTGACCATGCTGGAGAGTTGCATTTAGGAGAGCCATAAGTTTTAGTTCAGGTAACATCCATTCCTCCCATCCAAAGTGCAAGCCATTTATTTCAGGGTAGTTTGAGAAAGTTAACAGCTGCTATAGCATGTTTCTCGCCATATTCTCTGGATACCTCTGCCTCTTCCAAAAGAGGAGGTCTCTATAATACCAAAGCATAAACACAGCCCCTTCCTTATCCTCAAAGGAAGCCAACGCTCCTTGGCAGCATTTTACAGATCAGTTACACAGTAGATGTCTTTGACTAGACCAGCATTTAGTAATTGTCTTAAATCCACAGCAGCAACAACCACTCCTTTTTCATGAAGTGAAGGCATGCAGCATTCAGTCTGTCTGGATGCCATGAAGATTAAGAATTTGCACAGCCAGCTGAGGGGTATTTACCTCATGTGCTACTCATACACTCACAGGAAGAGCAAGATCCGGTCCCCTAAGACATCACATTGTGTTAAGACAGCTAGAAATACTTAAGCATCAAAAAACAGCAGAGGAAGATGGCTTATGTAGCACTAACAACTTGCACTTGCAAAATGATGACATTAGGCAAATGGAAGAAGCCCAAATGAGTAAAATTTATTCAACTTTTAGACTCCTCCCCTAAATTTGACGTCTATATTCACGCTAATCAATCTGCTACAGTCAACAAGGGAAAAAATCCCATACACATCACGGGCAGCTCATCTATCCTAAGAGAGGACCAGAGTACTCTCTGGAGGTATGCACTTCTCTCCCTCTGTCAAGGGAGAGAGAGATGACTGAGGCTTGGATGAGCACACATCGCAGCTGCTGACACAGCTCACCAAGCTGTACACAAACAGGGATGGGACTTAACCTCAGGGCTCAACAAACAAGCGAGCACCCTTGTACTGGAAAAATCATTGCCTACACACTGTAAAACACAGTCATGACTCTTCCTGGGTTCATCACTCAATGGAGCACCTGTATTGAGGCTTCCCTTCTACCTGGAATTTTGTTTCCCCTTCAGATCATTTGGAACAGGAACTGTTACCTGGTTATTGCAGCTCATGCTATAGATTTTGCCAAGAACTTTATTTTATTTACTACCATAGTTTTTCTAGTAAAGCATGTCTTACACCTCTTGAGTAGAATACTGTTGTTTCTTTTCCACTGTCTCACTGGTAGAGACTTAATCCTTAAAAGCCTTCATGTAAAGTCACGGGACTGTGACCTGCTTCTGTTTCTGGAGCTGCACAGACATTAGCACTGAAGAGGAGAAGCATGAAAATCTCAGGAAACACGAGACAACACCGGTGTTGTTTACCTGGCTACGAAGCTGGCAGTCTTGTCCACAATATTCCTGACCTCAGGAGGAGGATAAATAATTCCTACCACAGGCTTTGCTGGTGCTGCTTCCTCTTTTGGCTCCTCTTCTGGCTGTAATAAAAATGTACATATACACATATATACAGTCCCCTGTACTGCTGCCTCACAACTATAGCAACTACTCAAAAGGTGAAGAGGTGGACATCTTTCATTGTGGTGTTTGCAACCAGTCAAGATACTAACTTCAAATAGCCTAAATCAAAGCTGAAAACAAGAAAAGGAACTTCAAATAATATTGAATAACATGCTATATACCAGCATCAGGGGGTGAAAAATAGCCTGGTAGGCTGCAAACCCAGACTAGGTTTATTTTCAGGTGGTTGAATTGGAAAAGTCATCTCTCTCCTCTCAATTTCCTCATCTACATTGGAGTAACAATCCTAACACACCTTAACAAATTGTTCTGCAATCCCGTGCTTAATGAATGTTATGTAAGAACTAAGTATTCCAAACAGCAATCCAAAAGGCACACAGAAGCATCTATTGTCCTCCTCAGCCCCCAAATAATTGAATTTTTCCTGACAAAGATCTGGTTTAACAATCTGAACCACCCATCCCACAAATGAATTCCTCAGCTTCTCAGGGTGGGAGACAATGTTTTCCCGCTTGTCAAGGGCACCCGCTGCTGGGACAGGCACAGCCAGACAACAAGGAAGGCTCCTCCATGGGAACCAAAACAAGGCTTCCCGGCATTTTTACTATCTCAGCCTTCACCCTGAGTACATTTATAAATGCCGAGCCAAGAGGCAGTGTAGGGGAATGCCTACAACACCACATCTAGGAATAACTCAGCATTGCTAAACAGGTTTGGAAGTTATGAACGTTCCTAGAGGTCTGTGAGACTACAAGAAACTAGAATCTGAGTGATTAACTCCACATTAAATAAACCATAGCTTTTTAATCCTATTGTGGTTACATCAAAAGCTGTTTGTAAGGAAAGCTCTGCAGGGCATTTTTCTCACTGACACTATAGGAGGATCCAAAGTAAGATCCCAGAACCCTCCCTGTGTACAGCTTCATCTTCCAGTAAGACAATAGAAGCTGCTCTTTGCAGGATACTAAAGATGTCACTCCTCTTTCCTCATCAAACAACTTTCACAAGAAAAGCTGTTATAAGAGAGAAGAGGTATATGGGAAATGTTTATAATCTTAACAGGGACAGTCAGGGAAATTTTAAAATACCAGTAAAGCTCCTAGCTCTGCAAAATCCATGGGGACTCCAGGGCAGAAAACTCTCTTGAGTCAAATACAACCTTAATAAAGTGCGTTAAGAGAAAGGTACCACAAATATTTTTAGATTTCATTCCCACTCCCTCCAAACATCATCCTGAAGAGCTGAAGCATAAAGCAACACCACACTTGAGAGATGTTTTTATTTAAGCACAATGCTGAGCTGCCTTGCTAACTTATGTCCATGAAAGTCACTGGGGGTTTTCTTGTGGGAACCACAATTTTCCTCCTAATTGTGTTAGCTACACCAAATCACCCCAGATATTCAGTCAGATCAGCTCCCTACACTGGCTTGCTGTACGGCTGCACAAGGGCTCATGCCACTGGGTGAAACTGCTGGAACATGCTGTCAGGACAGCAGCTCCAGCGACGTCAGAGCTGTATTCCCATTTCGGGAAGGCCAGGAAGGGGTTCCTGCGGAGGTGAGACAGAAGAGAACTGTGGAAGGTACTGCGAAACGTGGGACTGCTACGCTCTCTGAAGTGCACTGGGACGTGTTGAATCCTTTCACACGTTCTTCCCGGCAGCAGGGCCGTTCCCATCGCTTACGGCAAACTCTCACGCCCATCACTATTACAACCCTGTGCCGCTTCCAGGGAAGGACTCAGCCTTAAACCGAAGTATAGCACCCCCCAGTCGTCCGTCCGTCCCCCCTCCGCAGGCTGACGGCCGATAACCGGGGACCTACGGGCGATACCGACGGGAATCAGCAGCAAACGGGAGGAGGGAACTGCAGCTCCCCCCAAAAATCCACGACAAGCGGGGCAGTGTGAGAAACCAGAGACCAAAACAACCCCACGCAGCTCAGCGCGGCCTGCCCGCCCCCCGCCCCCCCTCGCCCGCTCGGCCCGCACCGGTTTGCTCTCCGCGGGGGGCGCTGGCTGCGCCGGCGGCATGGCTTGCACCGGTCCGGCCGGCATGGTGCTCCCTCGGGGCGGCGGGGAGAACTTCCCCGCCGGAACCGCTACCCGGGACGAGACGAGAGAGAACCGGAGGAAACCCACACCGCCGCGGACAAAATGGCGGCGGCCGCAGGCGACGCGATGCGCATGCGCGCCGGAAGTGACGGAGCGGCCACGAGCCGGTAGCGGGGAGCGGGCCCGCGGGGGTGCGCACGCGCAGACCGCGGGCTACCGTCCACCGGCGGGCGAAGGGAGCAGAGCGCATGCGCCTTGGGGAGTGCCATTAACACGCCATATGGGGGGGAATCCCTAAAGGCGGAGGAATGAGGAGCGTACCATTGCGGCGCGCGGGGGGCGTGGTCTCCCGGAGGGGCGTGGTTTAGTGTGGGGGCGTGGTCTGTGCCGTTGCCATAGCAGCAGGCGGCGGCGCGGGCAGGCGGGTCCGTGTCGCCGCGTCCCCGCACAGGCCCCGGCCAGGCCCGGCGCCTCCTCGTCCCGGTCCCTCGGTCCCTCCTGGGGTCCCCCGAGCACCCCTGGGTTCCCCAGCCCCGGGGGCCACTGTGCTGGCTCCCCTTTCCAGCGACCTGTCCCCCGTAGGGCTGTTCCTCCCTCCGTCCCAGGCCTGGTGGCCCTGTCGCAGGCCGTCGCCCACAGGCCTGATCCAGCCACCTCAGCGGCATGGCGCACCTCCTGGGCCACCCCGGCTGCATGGAGAGCCTGCGGGCCGACCTGAGGGACCTGCAGGCAGCTATTGCCGACGTCTCCTCCCGGGCCGGGGCTGTGCGTTTCCCCTCCTGGAAGTTCCCCGATAAAGTGTCCTGCGACCTGGACCTGACAGCGCTGCTGGAGCGGTACAGTTATGCCGAGAACGACCCCGAATTCACCCAGCACTCCCACGTGGTGCTGCTGGAGCTGGTGATAGACAGGTGAGAAGGCAAAGCCAACCCCAACCACCCCTCTTTAAAGAAGCTTGGCTGGCAGAGTGGCTCCTTCCCCCTGGAGGAAAGGAGATGGTTGTATATCCAGCCTGTCGAATGCAGTCAAGTGTTTTTGATGCTTTTCCCCCCCGCATTTCCATGCCAAGCAAGTGTGCCAGCACCTCAGGCTCGTGCTCCACAGCTCTACGCTGAGTTTTAAAACCCAACTCCTTTCTCTGCACAGAGCTCAGTACTACCGGCACAAATGCTTGTCACAACGGAGTAGAGCAACCCGCTGCTCTGCTCCCGCTGCCGGGAGCCAAGGGCACCTGGGCAGATGGGGGCGGACTCGTTAACTTGCCCCTCAAAGCCTTGGAAACACTTAGGCAGGGCTGCACCTACAGGCTTGGGAGGCAAAAGTACCTTTTGCAATCTGGGTGAAATAAATACGACTCCATTTTAAAAAATGAGCTGTTCCCGCAGAGCTGTTGGCCCTAACAATTAGGGTTTGATATCAGCAGTGTGGGTGCCCCAAATCTTTAGGGAGAGCTTAATTGCAGCCTCTCAGAAGTGGCTGGCTGCAAGCAGCATGCACAGTCTGCATCCCGGCAGCTGCAGGAGGATTTTCATCCCACCAAATACTGCTCCGTGGAGTGACTCGGGCCTGGGAGGGGGTCACAGGAGCACTGATACCCACCCTCCTTTGTCAAACTCACTTTGTCCAGGGGATGGGGAACAACCTCTTTGCCTCGGCACTGGCCCTTCAGGCTCACTGCGCACTTAAACACAAAGGGCTCTTTCCCCATTACAAATACTCCATTGCTCTAAGCTGTGTTTTGTTTCTTTCGAAGAAGACTGCTGCTGCTGCTTCAGAGCTTCACAGGCTATGCAGAAAACCTGCTCAACAAGCAAGCTGTCCCCCCGGCGCAGACAGTGGGACCCTGCATGTCCGCAGGACTGACCGTGAGGAGGTACTGGTGCAGCATGCTGAAACTGGGGGCCTTCTACCAGCAGCTCCTGGCTGAGGTGGGACATTTGGGGGCCCTGACACCCCACAAGCTGAGTACAGGGGTCACGGAAATGGCCCTTGCCTCACCCCCCATGATTTGGACCGTGCTGAGGTCACAGCCCTTCTCTGGGACACCCGTGATGTGTGCGGTGGCCATGGCAGATGTGTTCCCGGCTCATGACCCTCCAAGTGCTGACCTGCGTGTCAGATGGGACACAACTGTCCCGCACTGTCCCCTCCTGGCCTGAGCCCCTTCCCTCCTCTAACCACCGCTCCCAGCTGCTGGATCCATCCTCCTCCAGGCTTCCACCAGGTCTCAGGATGGGTGAGCTTGGCTCCCCTTATGGCTTGGAGAAATATTCTCCTCCTGCCAATGTGCTGCCCTTGCAGCTCTGCTGACCCCGCCATTTGTGGGGCTAAGCTGGCTCAAATCAGTGAGGTAATTTGCGTTAAAAATACTATGCCCCTCCTCTGCATTTTTTTTTTCCTCAAAATGATCCTTCTCATGGAAAAGTCTCACAATAATTCATCTGACATAACCAGGAGACAGCGCAGGAGGTGTGAAAGAAGGGACAGTCGCAAGAAGGGGAGCCAGGGAGCAGGTTTCACTGCTGAGGTTTCCTGTCATGAAACCACAGCTCTGCAAAAGGAGCGGTGGCTGGAAAGCTGCCTGGCAGTTTGTAAAAATTCAGTTCCCCTGTGCTCCACATCGGGGAGTGGGAAGCAAATTCATTTTGCTTGATAGTCATGTGCTTTGGTTGTAATGGAGCACAGTAAACAGGAAACTCGAGTGCTTGGTAGCTGTCCTCCTCCTCCAAGCTCTGGGAACTCCTCTGAAGAGAAGGGCTTGCTGCCCTCGTTGCCCCTTGGCTGCACTGATGTCCTGTCCCCACACTTCACACCTCTGTATTTGGGGTCTTATGGATCATTTGCAGCCAACTCTGTTTAATCTGGGCCCTGTTTTTGTTCTGTGCTCTCTCCACCAGAAGAAGACTTGCAGGAAGGAGATCCCCACGCTGCAATGCCTTCCCCAGGCTGGGAAACCTGGGAAGGAGCACCTGAAACACTGCTTGCCTGACGTTTTGGAGTTAAGAACTTCCACAGAAGTTGCCCAGTCCACTTCTCTGTGCCCGTCATCAAGTGTCTGTGCACCAGACAGTGACGCCTCAGGCAGCTCCCTGCCCAGGGCTGCCCGCAGCATGGCTGAGAGCAGCCGCAGCATCCCCACGCAGACGACTGGGTTGTCTCTGGAACCCTGTGACACCTGTGTCAGCGCACAAGCCAGCCTCCGGGAGGTCGGCAAAGCCGTCACCAGCATCTGCCAGAGCCAGAACATCCCCTCGGCTCTCAGCAGGTTCCAGGACACGGTGGAGGGAACCACAGGGAAAATGACCCTCTCTGCAACAGATGTGTGCTACTGGGCCTCAGAGCAGAGCAAGGACCTCTCCCGGATCAGCAAACACCTCCAGATGCTGCTGCAGCAGGTCAACCCTCTGAAGTCTGAGCTGGAGGAGTCAGAGAGGCAGAAGGACAAGCTGCGGAAACAGGTTGAGGACTTTTCTCAGTTGCTTCAGGTGGAGAAGGAGACCCAAGCGCAGCAGAGGAAGGAGGCTGAGCAGAGCCTAGAAGTAAAGAACAAAGAGTATTTAGAGGCTGTAGCCAGGCTGGAGCAGGACAAGGATGACCTACGGAGAGGTATGGTGCTGTTCCCAGTATCCCCACCCAGGCCCGTGGGTATTTGCAAGAGAAGCATGGAGTCCATGGTCAAATCTTGTCCCACTACCATAAGCAGGGCTTTTGCCAATGATTTTGGTAGGCGCTGGGGCTGTTCCCCACTGTGAGACTGTCGTGGCTTCAGCCCAGCCAGCAACAAAGCACCACACAGCCGCTCGCTCACTCTTTCCCCCCCACTCCCGGTGGGATGAGGAGGAGAAAATATAAAGAAACACTTGTGGGTCAAGACAAGGACAGGGAGGGATCACTCACCAATTATGGTCACGGGTGAAAAACAGACTCAACTTCGGGAAAAAACAAAATCAATTTAATTTACTACCAATCAAATCAAAATAAGGGTAATGGGAAGTAAAACCAAACCTTAAAATGCCTTCCCCCCACCCCTTCCTCCTTCCAGAGCTAAACTCCACTCCCAATTTCTCTACCTCCTCCCCCGCAGTGGTGCAGAGGAACGGGGAATGGGGGTTGGGGTCAGTTCATCACACATTGTCTCTGCTGCTCCTTCCTCCTCAGGTGGAGGACTCCTCACTCTCCCCCTGCTCCAGCATGGGATCTCCCCAATGGGACACAGTTCTCCATGAATGTCTCCGGCATGGGTCCTTCCCACGGGCTGCAGTTCTTCACGAACTGCTCCAGCGTGGGTCCTTTCCACGGGCTGCAGTCCTTCAGGCACAGACTGCTCCCAGCGCGGGCTTTCCCATGGAGTCACAGCCATCTTTGGGGTCATCCCCCTGCTCTGGCATGGGGTCCTCCATGGGCTGCAGGGGCATCTGCTCTTCCAGTGTACCTCCTCCCCCTCCTTATTCACTGACCTTGCTGTCTGCAGAGGTGTTTCTCTCACATTCCAATCTCCTGCCCCACTGCAGGTTTCCCCTCTTAAGTATGTTCTCCCAGAAGCTCTACCACCGTTGCTGATGGGCTTGGCCTTGGCCTGAGGCAGGTCTGACTTGGAGCTGGGGAAGCTTCTAGCAGCTTCTCACAGGAACCACCCCTGTAGCCCCCTCCACCGCTACCAAAACCCCACCACACAAACCCGAAACAGAGACTAATCCCAGACAGCGAGAGCTGGTTGTCCACATCCTGTCACTGCCTCCTCCCTGCTGAAGCACAGCACGGTACAATCACTGGATGAAAAATGCCATTTTGCTGGTTCCTTCTTTAAGTTTTTTTTGAGGTGCTGTTTAATTAGTAGAGTTTTTGTGCTGCTTTAGGAGCTGCGCTGCTGGAAGAGCGATTCTCCGCCTTAAAGGAAGAGCTGGCTGTGAAGCAGGCTGCTGTGCAGGAGCTGGGTAAGGACCCCTAGGGCTCACCCAGCTGGCACATGTTTCCCCCAGCCTCGCTCCAAACTCATGAGTGTTTTACATCCACCTAACTCCTGGCTCCCCCAGAATCAGTTGTGTATAGTGCTGGTGGGAATCTGGGGAGAGGACGAGCCTCCTTCGTTGCACTGCCCAAACATCACCCAGCACCAGAATGGTCTTGTGCTGCTGCTGGTGGAGATTCAGGGGGGCCCAGCCCTCCCATCAGACCTGCCTCCCCCTTGCCAGGGCCTGGGGCCCCCTGAAGGCACTTTATCTGGGAGCTTCTCCCCCTCCTGCCGAGCCTGAGCTAAAGGTGCTGTGTCTCCTCAGAAGTCAGCAAGACAACCTTGCTGGAGGAGATGAGGACCACGATGGTGGCCAGGAGCCGGGTACTGGAGCTGGAGGAGAAGGTGGAGCTGCTCACCGGCCAGCGGGAGAGCCTGGGGCAGGAGCTGAGTACCACCACCACCCAGCTGGAGAAGGAGAAGGCCAAAGTGGAGAGCACGCTGAGGCACCAAGAGGTATGGCTGGGCTTGCTCTCCCCTGCTCTGGAGCTGCTCTGGAGCCCTACCGCATGCTGTGGGAGCAGCCTGAGCTTGTGGTTGCTGCTGCACAGTGTAAGGCTGGTGGCGAGCGGGTGCAGCAGCAGCCCCATGCAGGCTTGCCTGCCCTTTACAGTCCCTGCAGGCCAAGCAGAGGGCCCTGCTGCAGCAGCTCGACAGCCTGGACCGGGAGCGTGAGGAGCTGCAAGCCAGCCTGGGAGAGGCCGAAGAGGACAAGGCCAGGCTGGCAGAGCAGCTGGAGGAGAGCCAGGAGCAGAGCAGGCAACAGCTACGGGCGCAGCAGGTCAGCGCTGGCACCCAGCATGGGTCAGGGGCTCCCTGGGGAGCAGCTGGTGCGGGACACAGCTGTGCTGTGGGGGTGTCAGGAGCCGTCTCCCACCCATGGCCAGAATTTTCCCGGGAGGGGGACTCTGGGACCCAGTGCGACATTGCCATGTTGCCACTGCTATGGGAGATCCTTATCACATAAGGAAACGGAGGGAGCTTTCCTTGGGGGGTGTTCCAAGTACTCCTGTGGGACCCCCCCCAGACTGTACCATCCCGAGATCTGGGAAAGCGCTCTGCAAACCTGACCATCTCTCTGCTGTGCCCCACAGGAGCTGCTGGATGCGCTGCAGCAGGAGAAGCTGAGCCTGGAGCAGTCTGTCTCAGAGCTGCAAGCAAATGTGTCCAGGCTAGAGAAGCAGGCACGGGAGCTGAAGGAGCGGGAGAGGCTCCTGGTGTTCTTCCCCGAGCTCCACGTCCCTGCTGAGATGCAGTTTGAGAGTGAGTGGGCAGCAGCTCCTGCTTTCCCCACAGTGGCCTTGTGCCTTTGGTGTTTCCCAGAGCTCACAGGGGATCCTGCTGGCCCTGGCTGCACCATTATTTGTACATCACCATTTGTCCCACTGATAGCCAGGAAGGGCTCAGGCCCTGGGCTGTGCTAAGCTGCTACCATCTTAATACACCTCCCTGCATGGGTGCTGTTCATCCCACCTCTGGGCCAGGGCGTAAAGCAGGGCCAGGGCACAGGCAGAGCTTTGTTTGCCCTTGTGGTTTCAGCTGGCACAGTTTTGGGTCCCAGCTGCCATCTCCCAGGCTGTGCTGGTGCTCCCTGGTTGGGGCAGGCTCCTTTCCAACGGGCAGCCATCCTGCCCGCGAGGCAGGAGGGCTGCTGCCAACAGCTCCGAGCAGGCGGGCAGCAGCGGGCCTGAGCTCTGGCTCCCACCGCGAGGACGTCGTATTTTGTTTGCAGGCACTGGGAGCTTGACCATGGATATGGAGAAGCAGCTGCAGGCCAACAGCATCCGGATCAGCGTGCTGGAGCAGGAGAATGTGCGGCTCAGGTCTGCGCTAGCCAAGGTGAAGGCAGCTGCTGAGCAGGGTGTGCTGAAGGTGAGGCTGCACCCAAGCCACGGCCCCTGGCACTGTCCCACATCCCCTGGGGACCGGTTCCCTGTTTGTGTACCCTTGTAGAAAAGGCTGTGGGGTGTCTTGCACAATGTTCCCTACGACTCAGCAGCTGCTTCCCAGCCTGCATGGGGCTGAGCTGGATGAAGCCACTTCCAGAAGGGCATGAACCTGGGCAGGGGCTGTGATCCTTCGCTGCCCCGGGGCCTGATCCTGCCTTTGGGAGCTCACCTTAGCCTTGAGGCAGCTGAACAGGGTGTTCCCACCTAACGCTTTCCAAGCCAGAGCAGCCAAGTCAATGCTGGGGCACTGCAGCATGCACAGTGCCTGCCACTAACTCAAGGCCACCAGCAGCCAGACCCAGACCCCCTCCGGCACGTCCCCTGTGCCAGGCTGCAGCCAGGGACAGCTCGCGAGGGTCACTCGCTCCCTGGGAGCAAATGGCATGGACAGGCCAGGCCCGGGGGCTGCTGCAACACCCTTCCCCTGGGTCAGTCCCTCCAGCTCAGCCCTGTTAGGTTTAGACCAGCTCCATGGTTTTGGGGTGTGCCCACCCCATTTGGGCCAGGCCCTGGGCTCCTATGCCACCAGGAGATCAGTCTGGTTTAACTGGTGTCGGCAGGAAAAGCTTCTTGGATGAGGTGCCCAGGGCTGGTTCTCAGCTCCTTTATATCGGCCCCACTGTGGCCAAGGGGTGCAACTGGAGCTGAACACAGTGGGGGGAATTTCCCCCCCCCTTCTCTTCCCCAGCTCGTCCCGCAGACCCAGCTGTGGTCTCATCTTCGCGGGGAGGCCGGCAGGCAGGACGCAGGGTGAGTAGGAGCCCAGAGGAAGGGGCTGGGGAGCTTCCCTCTTCTTCCTCCCCTCTAACCGCTCCCACCACCCGCAGGCGGCCGAGCAGCCGAGGCAGCAGGGACAGCAGAGGGACGCACGGACGCACAGATGAGGCCCGGCAGCGAGCTCCCAGCAGCCAGCGGCTGAAGCCACTCTCAGCAGAGTCCACGTGCAAAGCCGGACTCTGCCTCTCACTCCCGGCTGAGGGCCTGGTGCTCAACCCCGCTGAGCCAAGGGGGAGAGGCAGACCATGCCCCCCCTCCTCTCACCACGCTGGTGGCTACCGCAAATAAATGCTCATGAGACTAAGGCAGAAATGAAGTGCTCAGCGAGCAGCCACCTGCCCTGCCCTGTGGGACCTCGTTACCTATTCTTTGTGCATCGTGAAGGTGCGTTCCCTCGGGTAACCCGGTCCCTCTGCCCGTCCCATCAAGCCTGGATGCAGTGGGCATAGGAAGCCCTGGGAGACGGTCCCCGCAGCAGCTCCACCGGGGCTCAGCTACCAGCTGCTCTCTGGTTGTTGCTTCGCTTTGTTTTCTGCAGGCCTGTGGCACCAAACGGGTATGTGCAGTTTCCCCTGTTGTCCCTCTCTGTTGGGCAATGCTGCGGTTTGTGGTAAAACCAAGGGTGACGGTGCAGAGGGCTGGGCTGGTGTGTCCCCTTCTCCCTCAGCACAGCAGCCCCAGGAGAAGCCCTGCTGCAGGGACAGGGCTGGGGCTGGCTTTCCCCGGCTGGCAGCTGGAGGATGGACCCACGCACAGGCGAGGAGCCCTTGGCAGGGTGGGGAATGCTCCCTGGCCCTGTGGAGCAGCCCCTGCATAGTCAGCTGAGGGGGGCCAGGGACATCTCTGGTTGCTGGAGCTTGGTCACTCAAGGCTAAGCTGCTGCTGGAGTCCCCGGCACAGCTCTAACCGTGCTGTCAGCCGGACAATGCCTGGGCACAGTGCGAGTTAGCTCACGCCAAGAACCGTTCCCAGGAGGTGACTGGGATGTGGCCACACTGCTTGGAAGAGGAAGGCAGAGCTGGGCTGGGGATGAGAGGAGCCCGAGCCGCCCTTAGCTCACCGGCACAGCCGCAGCCCAGGAAAGTGGATCTCCCTGCACTGCCAGCAGCCACGAGGACCCAGAGGGGCTGAGGACCACCGAGCCGCACATGCAGGCTAGCCCTGAACCCCCCGAGCAACCTCACGAGCCTCAGAGGGCAGCGGGAGCCACACAACCCCAACATGAGACACAGCAGCCTGTCCTTGCTCTGTATTTAATAGAGACGGATGCGTGCAATGCTGCAGCCCAGCAGCCTCCAGCCACAGCGTGGAACAGGAGCCGGTCAGGGCTCACGGCGAGTCCCCGGCTACCGCGGCACACCCGTGTTCAGTCAAACAAGCCCTGTGTTCGGTCTCTGCAGCTGACTTGTACCATCCTTTCTAATAAGTTAGTATAAATAAGGCGTTCAGCCCCCCTGCCCCCCCGCAGTGAGGCAGCAGGTCGCCCCGCAGCCCTGCCAGCTCTGTCCCCTGCCATGGCAGATCTGCCACCCAATGCAGCCGCGGTGCAGAGGGGCTCAGGCCGCCCCGCCGGGCTCGGGCGCAGAATGGCCCCAAGCCCACGCTGCCACAGCCACCAGCAAATAGAAAATAAAAATAAAAGAGACTTAGAAAAATTACTACGAGCAGGGAAAGAGTGCAGCTGAGCCAGGGCTCTCCCTGCCTCCAGCTTCCATGCCCCCACCCCGTTACACCCATGGGTGCCCCCGTAGCTTCCTTTCCCGGCACCCACTACCCCAGCCCCCCAGCACTGGCCGTCTGGACCCCCCCCACCCCTCTACTCACACCCAGCAGGGAGAGCCCCGAGATCCTTCAGTCTCCAAATGGCCGGGCGCTGCGACGGGCACAGCCGCGCCAAATCCGCTCCGGCAGCGAGCGCTGCTTGCCCAGCACCCCTTGCCCCCCTCCCTCTCCCCAGAGCGGCAGTGGGTCTGTCCCTGGAGCGCGTCCGTCAGGCCAGCTAGCTCTCCGTGCAGCAGTTCCCTGGAAGGGAGAAGGATGGAGGGCCATCACATGGGGAGCCTGGGGGGGACTCCGATTCCTCCCCAGCCCTCAGCCCAGCACAAACGCGCTCCCTGGTCATTGCAGGGGGCACGGCCGGGCGCCAGTGCAGCTCTCACCCAGGATGTTGCGCTTGCAGAGAGGGCAGGTCTGCTGGAGGAGAAGCCAGGGGTCCACGCAGTCCCGGTGAAATTCGTGGGAGCAGGGCAGCACCCGCAGCCACTGTGGGAAGGGAAGCGGACAGCAGACGTGAGGGGAACCGGGCGGGGGTATCGTGACGGCAGCCCTGCCTCCATCGAGCTGCCTGAGGGAGGGGGGTGATCCTCTGGACACCCCAGGCCCTGGCAAGCGAGGAGAGGCTCAGCCCCAGGCAGCAAAAGGATGGCACAAGCATGGGTGGCCCCAAGCGGTGACCAGGACAGGCTCCAGCGCAGCACCAGTCCCCCCCAGTCCCTACCTGGCTCTTGTGGAACTGGTCCAAGCAGACGGCACAGCTATCGATCTCGCAGGCCCAGCTCCGGAGTGGTTTGCCGGGATGGTACCGCCGTGTTTTCAGTGCTGACAGCCGCCGCCGAATGTGCTGCTTCAGGTCCAGCTGTGAAGGCAGAGCAGAGGGTCAGACCCCAGCCGCCGGTCTCCCTGGTGAGGAGCAGAGCAGAAACGTTCCCACCTCGGCATCCTGCTCTGACGGGTCTTGCCGTGACTGCCGCTGGGCCTGCACGATCACCCCGGTGCAGAGGAGCAGAGCGATCAGCAGGATGGTGTTCCACAGCTGCTGGAGATACTTCTGCAGGAACAGCACCAGTGGGCAGTCAGGGACCAGGGTGGGGGGTGAACTGGAGACACCCATCCCGCTCCTGGCCCTGCCACGGCTGGTGCTCCCATGCCAGGAACCCTAGCTACGTGAGGAGCCCTCGCCGGTGCCGGCGCACGTACCTGGACCTGCGAGCTGTTCTCCCCCGTGCAGATGACCCCCTGCCACTCCCCATAGAGGCCCCCTCGGGAGAGGCCGCAGGTCGACCACAGGGTGAGGGTCACTCCCTGCAAGGCAGAAGACGGCATTGCCGATGGCTGCGATGGCTCACGGCGCTGCCCAAGGCCGAGAGGACCTGCCATGCTGGGCGGATCACACGTGTCGAGGGGAGGAGGAAGCGCCGGTGGCTGCCAGCTGCCCTGCTCCCACGGAACAAGTCTCTGGGGAAACCGAGGCACCGGCAGCTTCAACAGCCTTCGTGGAACTGGCTCCTGCTCCCTGCAGCTCAGCTTCCCCTATTGGTCGGGGAAGTTTGGCTGGACACAGCCATGCCCCTGCCCTCCCACCAGCAAAGAGGAGGAGGACCTACGTACCAGGTTCTCCAGCAGCACTGCCTGGTACGTGATCTTCGCTGTAGCCCGGAGACCCCTGTGAGCAAAAGGCGAGAAGACTGTCAGTGCCATGGGCACAGCAGGATCCGGCCCGCAGCACCCCTTTCCCCATAGGGACAAGCAGCCCACGCTGAGCCATGGGTGACAGGGACCACTGGGGACAGAGGAACACACAGGGGAGGCAACAGCGAGACTCCCCCTTCCCAGCCATGCCCAGCCCTCTGAGCAACTCCACACAGGTCTCTTCCTCCCAGCACCGTGCGTCAGTTTCCCCATCTGTGATGCTATAGCAGCGATACCGATTTACTGCATGTAAGAAGGACCGAGGGAGTCCTAATACTGTAGGCGGTGGGGATAAGCACTGACAAAAGCAGTGGGGATGCCGGTGTCATGCTGATAACCAGCTGGTCTTGTTAATTTGTGCTGAGAGTCCTAAAGATCTTGGCCGAGGAAACTGTTAGCCCCTGCTGCCGTGTGGGGACCCATGGGTGGAAGGGTTCAAGCCCTGAAGAAGGGCTGGATTTGACTCAAACCCTCCCTGGAAACACATGTCTCAGCCCCAGCTGGCCTCCACACAGTGCAAGCTCGACGCCAGCCCAGCAAATGCGATGTGCTGCGTGAGAAGCCCCCCCAGAGCAGCCCCTGGCTGTGACAGCCAGGCAGGGGACCAGACACAGAGCTACGGCTCTTGCCCAGCCTCTCCCACTGCCCCAGCCCGTACCGCAGCAGCGCTCCCAGCAGCTTGGTGACGTTGTCCGAGGACTGGATCACGATCACAGGCTTGGCAAGAAGCTGGGAAACGTCCAGCTGCACCAGAAGGGAAAGCAACAGCCGTCAGCGGGGCATGAGACCGGCTCAGGCACCCGCCTCCGGGACTCTCCTACCTCCCGGATGGCGTTCTGGTTCAGTGCCAGGATGAGCAGGGCTGATGCCCCCAGCACCAGGGCTCGCTTCATCTGCGGAGACAGAGGGCACAGGTCAGGCAGGAGGACGGGCAGCCAGGCTGTGCCGTCGTTCAGCTCCCGTTCCACAGCAGGGAGCAGGCAGCACCCGGTGCCTCTTTGCCCTGGCTGAAGTATCGCCAGGGAGCCAAGAGGCGCTGGCACTGCCCGGGAGTCCTGTCACGGTCCCCCTCTACCACCAAGCACAGGCCAGGACCCCCCACATCTGGCAAGGAGACACTCCAGGAGGTGCCCTGCGGGCTCATGACCAGCAAATGCCATGGTAGCCCCCGGGCCAGGTAGAGAGGACCCTGGGCCGGTTGGAGAGTCACCTTGCTGACGACGGCGGCAGTGAAGGACTCCTCCTTGGCACCCCGGGGGACCTCGGCCGGCTCCTCCCCGACAGGCACGACGCCGATCCAACTGTCGGCAGCGCCCAGCTCAGGCTCCGCGTCTCCCACCTGGGGGGGCACAGCAGTGTCGGTGGGGGCAAGAGCCCCAGGCTCAAGGCACCCCAAAAGCACCCCCACATCCCTGAGTGCCCTGGGGAGCTGGGCACTGCGCAGGGACGGGGGACAGCAGCTGGGGTGGCACAAGGGACAGGTCCTGGCCCCCCCGCTACCTCCATCCCTGCCCACACCTCCCCTCTGC
>NW_010972601.1:680005-681769 GCF_000737465.1 Haliaeetus leucocephalus
AGGGACCGGGACCGGGACCGGGACGGAATGGGAACGGGAACGGGAACAGGATGGGGACAGGGACCGGGACCGGGACCGGGACGGAATGGGAACGGGAACGGGAACGGGACGGGGACAGGGACAGGGACCGGGATGGGGACTGGGATGGCAACCGGCACCAGGACCGGGACAGGGACCTGGACCCGGACAGGGACCTGGACCGGGACCGGGATGGGGATGAGGACAGGGACCGGGAGAGGCACCGGGATGGGGACAGGGACGAGAACCGGGACCCAGACAGTGACAGGGACAGGGACCGGGATGGCGATAGGGGCAGGGAGCAGGGACCAGGGCCGAGACAGGGACAAGGGCCAGGAGCAGGATGGGCACCGGGACAGGGACAGAGGCAAGGACCAGCACCAGGCCAGGGATGGCAATGGGGACCGGGACGAGGACAGGGACCGGGAGAGGGACAGGGATGAGGATGGGCAGCGGGACCATCACCGGCAGCAGGACAGGGACAGGCACCAGCACCGAGACTGGGACGGGCACCAGGAGTGGGACAATGCCAGGCATAGGGCCCCACGGCCCCGCTTCCCTGTGGATGCAGGGACACGCAGGGGTACCACGGGGACACGTGTGCACACGGGGACACAGCCACGGGTGCACGGGGACACGTGCAGCCCCGCACACACCGGCACCCCCCATCCGCACACCCCACCACCACGGCACACGCGTGGGCACACGCCGACACACCCGAGTACCTCAAAATCCAACTGCCCCCCCACCCACCCGACACCCCTTGACCGTCCCCATCCCGGTGGGTGTCAGGCAGTCCCGCCGATGCCACCGTCCTCATCCCGCTTCGGCCACGTGTGCCCGGCACATGTGCCGGCAGTGGGGATTTGCCGGGAGGATTAGCCACCGCCCGGGGCCCCGGCGTTGACCTGGTTTTGGCAGGGGCCACACCAGGGATGGCGACTCGGTGCCGTGGCTCCCCAGCTCCTACGGCTACTGGACGTCCGCGGTACGGGTCTGGGTGTGTCCCCGGTGTCCCCCATGTCCCCAACCGTGTTGCAACTGCGGGGGTTTAATCGCAGGGTGGGCAGGGCCCCTCCGCCCACAGCCGGCAACCGGAGCCGGTTTAACTGCACAGCAAAACATCCCTATTGCCAAGGGTTCGGCTGAGTTGTAAACAACAGCCTGGAAGCCCGTCTGGCTCTAGGGATGTGCCAGGAAAGGCGGTCGCCGATGTGGGGTCCTGCAAGGCTTCGGTGGGGGAGCCCAAAATGGGAGTTGGGGTGGGGTGGGGTGGGGGGGCTGCTGCCCCACGGAGGGGGGGAATGGGGGACCTGCCTCGTGGGATGCGCACGGGATGTGGATGGCTCTGTGGAGCATCCATAGGTTCATGGGGGAAGGATGGCTTCATGAGACACCTACAGCTCCAAGAGACACATATGGCTCCATGGGACACTTATGGTTCCATGGAACATGGATGGCTCCATGGGACAGCCACAGCTCCAAGGGACACGTATGGCTCCATGGGACATCCATAGGTCCATGGGACATGGATGGCTCCATGGGACATGCATGCCTCCTTGGGAAATCCATAGGGCCATGGGACATGCCCAGCTCCACGGGACAGACACAGCACTCCTGGGAGGGGACAGTGGGGACAGAGGAACATTCCCTGGCTCAAGACCCTGACCGGAGCAGGTCTATGGGTGCTGTGGGACCCCTGGAGGGACCCCTTCTCCTGGCCAGGACCCCCTGCCCAGCTGGGGT
>NW_010972601.1:681951-682169 GCF_000737465.1 Haliaeetus leucocephalus
GTCCTCCCATACCCCCCATTTCCCCATACCTGCATAGCTCCCTGTGTCCTCCCATACCCCCCATTTCCCCATAACCCCCCCATGTCCTCCCATACCCCCCATTTCCCCATAACCCCCTGTGTCCTCCCATACCCCCCATTTCCCCATAACCCTCCCATGTCCTCTCATACCCCCCATGTCCCCATAACCCCCCGTGTCCTCCCATACCCCCATTTCCC
>NW_010972601.1:682530-686798 GCF_000737465.1 Haliaeetus leucocephalus
CCCGGTCCCGGTCCCGGTCCCGGCGGGCGCTCCCGCTGCCCCATCCCACCGCCTCCACACCCCCCGCCCGCAGCCCAATCCCACCGGCTGAGCCCCCCCGTGGTGCTGCCCACTGGGGAAGGAGCGTCCTGGGTGGGTCCCTGGGGGATGGGGGGTCTCACCGGCTGCACCATCCCACCGGTGGCCCCCCGGGACCGGGCACCGGCAGCGAGACCCCCCATCCCTCTCCCATCCTTCCCACCGGTCCCAACGGCTGGGAAACCTCCCGCCCCACCGCCCGGGCTCCCGGGGCCGAGGATGCCCAGCCGAACCGGTGGCGGTCACCCACCATGGCGGCCGTGCCACCCAAGGCCACCTCCACCACCACCTCGCCGGGGCGCCAGGCATTATCCGGGTTTATTCCACCCCAGCGAAAGGGCAACGCTGGCGACTATCTTATCGCTGCCTTTCCGACCCAACCCAAACTCCAGCCGCGGGCGATGACCCCAGCGGGCTCCGGAGGCCGGGGGGCAGGAGCAGGCGCAGGGCACAGAGCCGAAAGCCTCCCGATGCCAAGGCGGCGACGGGTGGGTGAGAAAAGCGAGCTGCAAAACCCGTCCGCCAGCACCTTGTTTTTCTCAGGGTGAAGAAGCTAATCCCGGGTTTAATTACACCTAAATTCAGCGGGAGATAATCTAATCAGCCTCATTAAGGGGAGGTCCCGGACTGGTACGGAGATTTGGGCCGTAGGCTGGCCGGGGTGAGCGGAGCCGCGTGCCGAGGGTGCCCCGGCTCCCCCAAATCCCCCCAGTTCTGCACCCTGCCAGGGGGGGCTGTGACTCGCTGGGGTGTCACTGGAGCAGGGGGACACGCGGTGACCATCCGGTGACTGGCTCCATCCCAAAGGATGCCACCAGTGATGGAGAACAGCCGCTCATCATGGCTGCACGTGGGGGCAGGGACAGGGCGCAGGCTGTCTCTTCTCTCCTGGGACAGTCTCAGTCCTGGCTGGGACTTTTTTGGGGGGGAGACAGGGAGGGGACAAACCTCCAGCCTTGGGGCTTTTGGGGTGGGAGCGGGGACCCCTCCGCCAACAGTCCCTCTTCTCCCCACAGTTTCGGGAGAACCTGCAGGATGTGCTGCCCTCCCTGCCCTCCCAGGACGACTATTTCCTCCTGAAATGGCTCCGAGGTAACCCCAGGGTGGGGGGGACACAGCGGGGGGGAGGGGGCTGGAAGACCCCATGGGGGGGCTGTGGAGGTGGAGCTGGGGACGCTGGTGGCTGGGCTGAGCTTTCTGCTCTCTTGCAGCGCGCTGCTTTGACCTGCCCAAGTCAGAGGCGATGCTCCGCAAGGTGAGAGGGGCACCGGGCTTTTTGGGGGGACCCCACCAAACTGCCATCGAGCTCCCAGTTGTCACCTGGGGTGGGACAGCGTGCCGTGGGCCACCGGCCCAGCCTCTCTCTCCCAATAAGGGTGATCTGCCCATGGGGTGCACCCCATCCCATGGGATGGGGGGTCCCCAGATCCCCTCACCCCGGCTTGCTCTGCCTGCCCCTCGCAGCACCTCGAGGTCCGCAAGCACATGGACGCCGACAACATCATTGCCTGGGAGGCCCCTGAGGTGGGTGTCCCCAGCCCCAGGGTGGGCATCACTGGAGGGGACTGCGTTGTGTCCCCCCCGGGGAGGGGTGCACGGTCGCCCTGAGCCCCCCGTACTCCCGCAGGTGATCAGAAAGTACATGTCGGGGGGAATGTGCGGCTACGACCGGGAGGGCAGCCCCATCTGGTACGACATCATCGGGCCGCTGGACGCCAAGGGGCTGCTCTTCTCCGCCTCCAAGCAGGACCTGCTCAAGAACAAGTTCCGTGACTGTGAGGTGCTGCGGCGAGAGTGCGAGCAGCAGAGCAAGAAGGTGGGTGCCCGCCTGCCTGTGCCCTGCCAGCCCCACCAATCCGTGTCCCCACCAGCCCCAAGACCACGTCTCTGCCAGCCCCGTAAGTCCACATCTGGTCCATCCCCACGACCATGTCTCTGCCAGCCCCATAAGTCCACATCTGGTCCATCCCCACCACCCAATGTCCTCCCCAGCCCCACAAGTCCATGTCCTGTCCATCCCCACCAGCTCATGTTCCCCCTGTCCCGTGTCCCTGTCCCAGCACCAGCCCGCAATGCCCCTTCTCACACCAACACTTGGGAGGAGGTTCTGGCCCAGGGGGGACCAGCCCCCCCCGCCACGGGTCCCTGCAAGGGTCGAGCACCACCTAAGCCCCCCCCGTCTCATTCCTCCCGTCCCAGCTGGGAAAGAAGATCGAGATGGTGATGATGGTCTATGACTGCGAGGGCCTGGGCTTGAAGCACCTCTGGAAGCCAGCTGTGGACACGTACGGGGAGGTGAGGGGCTCCCTGCCCGACTCCCCCCTTCCCCGGCCGGGGACCGTGGCCATCCCCAGGCTGCAGCAGTGACGCAGGGATCCGGGCTGACTCATGGCCCCGAGGGATGATGCAAGAGCAGGTCCCTGCCAGTGCCCCACACCCCCCTGGCGTTTTGGGGTGGGGGTTCCAGCCCGCACCCCACCATGCTCCCTCCATGCCCTGGTGGGTACGTGGGATGGGAAGATGACCTGAAGCTCTCCCCCTGTCCTGCAGCTCCTGTCCATGTTTGAGGAGAATTACCCCGAGTCCCTCAAGCGCCTGTTTATCGTGAAGGGTGAGTTTGGCCCCAGGCTCCCACTCCTCCTGGCTGGGTGCTGACCCCCACCCTAATGCCCTAACCCTCCGTCCGCCCCCCAGCCCCCAAGATCTTCCCTGTTGCCTACAACCTCGTCAAGCACTTCCTGAGCGAGGACACCCGCAAGAAAGTCGTGGTCCTGGGATGTGAGTCCTGACCCCCTCCCCGGGGTGTCCCTGGCTGGGGGAGGGGGAGGTGTTGGAAGCCTAAACCAGGGTGCCACGTCCCCCTCTGCTTTCGTCCCACCCAGGGTTGAAACCCCAACCCTGGGGGGGGTCCCCAGGCTGGGGCTCCCCGCAGGGGTCACAGCCCCCCAAACCCCGCTGTCCTCCACCCCACCAGCCAACTGGAAGGAGGTCCTGCAGAAGTACATCGACCCTGACCAGATCCCAGTGGAGTATGGCGGCACCCTGACAGACCCTGATGGGGACCCCAAGTGCTCAAGCAAGGTAAGAGAACCCCCCCCCGGGTTCCTCGGGGGTGTACGGATGGTCCCCCCCATATCCACGTCCACCTCCATCCCCTTCCAGATCAACTACGGGGGGGACGTACCCCAGCACTACTACGTGCGGGACCAGCTGGCGCAGCAGTATGAGCACACGGTGGTGGTCAACCGCGGCTCGTCCCACCAGGTCGAGTACGAGATCCTCTTCCCCGGCTGCGTCCTCAGGTGAGGAGGGGGCTCCACGTCACGGGAAAGGGGGGGAGGAACACAACACAACAGCAGGCGTCCCCAGCCCCGCCACCGGACCCCACCGGCTCTTTTCGGCACAGGTGGCAGTTCAGGTCGGAGGGAGCCGACGTGGGTTTCGGGGTGTACCTGAAGACCAAGATCGGGGAGCGGCAGCGGGCGGGCGAGATGACGGAGGTCTACCCCAACCAACGCTACAACTCCCACATGGTGCCCGAGGACGGCTCCCTCACCTGCTCCACACCCGGCATATGTGAGTGCGTCCCCCTTCCCCGGGGCGTTGGGGGGACCCCCCCGGGGGTCCTCCCCCATCTCCCTGACACCCACCCCCCCCTCGCCCCATCTTCCCGCAGACGTCCTGCGCTTCGACAACACCTACAGCTACCTCCACGCCAAGAAGGTGAGCTACAGCGTGGAGGTCCTGCTGCCCGACGCCGCCTCCGCCCAGCAGATCCAGAACCTGGGGGACAAGCTCAGCGAGGTGGCCCTCAACCACAGCCCCTAGCGACGGCCCCCCCACCCTCCACGGCCCTGGGTCGTGTGTGTGTGTCCCCAACACCGCGGGGGACCCCGATGTCCCACGGCTGGGCAGGGCGACTGTTCCGTGCCCCCAGGATGGCCAGCTGCCCCCTGCCCCAGCATGGCGGCTGGGAGGATGGAGAAATTGGGGGGGGGGCTGAGCCCCCAGAGCTGACGGACCAAGGTGGGGGGGCTGAGCGGAGCTGGAGCACCCAGGGCATGTGTGTGTGTGTGTGTGTGTGCCCCCTACCTCTCTGTGCCTTATGTGGGTCCTGTGCCCACCCGCTGCTGTGTGGGGTGGGGGGAGTAAAGGGATGGACTGAGAGCTGGGTCTCCGCTGGTTTCTGT
>NW_010972601.1:688052-699608 GCF_000737465.1 Haliaeetus leucocephalus
CCCCCCCAGGCCCACGCGCAGGACCCCGCACAGGCCACGCGGGTGGGGGTAGCCGTGGCGGACACCTTCGTCTGGCAGAGCCTGGCCTCGGTGGCCATCCCCGGCTTCACCATCAACCGCCTCTGCGCCGCCTCGCTGGCCCTGCTGGGCACCCTCACCCGCTGGCCCCTGCCCGTCCGCCGGTGGACCACCACTGCCCTGGGGCTGGCTGCCATCCCCCTCATCATCACCCCCATCGACAGGTAAGGGGGGGGGACACACAGAGGGACACCCCGTTAGGGACAAGCAGGTACCACAACCCCATCCCCACATCCCAGGCTGGAGGGATGGAATGCTGCTTCTCCCAGGGGAACTGGTCCCAGTATGGGCTAGGGGCTGAGTGGGTGGCGGGGGGGTCCTCATCCCAAAGGGGCTTTGCTGGGGTCTGGCTGGGACACGGCCCCGCAGGGATGGAGATTAGCAGGAGCCAGGCGCTGAGCCGGGGATTAGCGAGGTGAGGATGCCCTAAGCTTGGTTTTGGTAGGGCTGGGGCCTCGGAGACATTAGGGACAGCTCCAGCCAGCCCCCCGCCATCACAGCCAGTTAACTGCACCCCAGGGACCCCCCAGGACCCTGCTGACCCCCTCTCCCGCTGCAGGACTGTGGATTTCCTGATGGATTCCAGCCTCCGTAAGCTCTACAGGGCACCAGGAGAGCCCCCAGCCCCACACTGAATCCCCCCTGGTCTAGGGAAACTGAGGCACACTGCTGATTTTGGGGTGCTATGACCCATCTACTGTGAACCCTCACTCCGGTGACGTCGCTGGAGCGGCCACCCTGCCCTACGGCTGGTCCTAATAAACCATTTCAAGCCTGACCCCACGCTGGGTGATGTTTGGGTACCGCAGCCATGCCAGCACTGGCAGGGACCCATTGCCATGTCCCCTCCTGGGGGGGGACAGACATGGATCTGGCTGGGTCCCCAGCCCTGGGGGATCTCCACTGTGGGATGGGGGGGTCCCCACACTCCCAGAGCAGCCCTGAGCACCCCACCAGCATCCCCCAGGTCCTAGCTGGAACACCTCCATCCCTCCACAGCTACTACCAGCCTCATGGGACATCCTGGGGACTGGCCCCAAGGAGCTGCCATCATATCCAAGATCTTCTGTGGTGCCTCCATGGACCCAAATCCCCCCCAGACAGGAGGCACCAGCACCGTGGGCTGCAGTCATACCACTGCACGTAGAAGCCACATCTCCTAGTACCAGGAGGTACCACCAGGAGAGGTGGCTATCAGGTGTGGTGGCACAGCCCCAGCCCATGGTGGCATCCAGCTGGTACCACCAGGAGAAGCTATAGAGAAAAGAAAACCACCTTTTATTGGGGAGGAAGGGGGTCACTGGCTCACACCAAGCCCTACACCAGGCTGCGGTAGTCTGGACCCACCTCACCCCCTTTCTCCAGCTCCTTGGGGCCCAGGGTCCCCACCACGCTCTGCAGCTCGGCGTAGAAGGGACATTGCTGTCTTGGCCGCTGCCGTCCCTGCCGGCTCCTGCCCAGGCGCCAGGCGGCCAAGGCCAGCCCCAGCAGACCCCCCACCAGGACGGCTGCCATCAGGGTGCTGCCCACCAGGGCCAGCCCAGCCAGCAGGAACTTCTCCACTGTGAGGCATGGTGCTGGGGATGGCAAAGAAAAAACAAAACAAAACCCCAAAACAAAATAGGGGGTTCAGAGGTTACTTCAGCGCTTGGGACGGTGGGTTCAGGGCCACAAGGAGAGGGTTGGGGGTGTCTGCTCACCTTCATACCATGGTACCTTCTGCACCAGCAATGGTCCGACCGTCTCCCAGTGGAGTGTCCCCTCTCCCAGGAACCCTGTAGGAGGACATGGCCAATAGAGCCTGTCCCAGCCCTACAACTACCACCACCCCCCCTCCCAAGACCCCAAAACCATGTGTGGGGCCACCACATCCCAGCCCTGGTACCTGGCAGCTCTCTGGGGAGGGCGTCACCAGGGGGACAGCCGGTGTCACAGCAGTGGCACAGGGTGCTCCGAGAAGGGTCCTCTGCGTTGTGCCAGCTGGGAGGAGAGGACAGAGCTGAGGGGGTCTAGGGGTCCCCAGCCTCCACCACAAGACCCACATGGTGCCATGCCAGCAGGTCCCTCCAGGTCTTGGCCACCCCAGAGAAGATGTCCTCCAGGTGGCACCAAGCACCTCCCCAATTCATCCGTACCAGGAGGGAGCCAGGACTTGTAGTGGTGCCACCTGGCTACCACAGGAGAAGAGGTGGCATTCAGACCATGATGGAGTGGCTTGGTCCCCCAGATGGGTCCCCTTGACAAGTGGCTTCTAGTCCCAAAGCACCCACAGGTGCTCATATCCTGGGGCACTGACAGGGAGCCTGCACCAGGGGCTGATCTTACCTGGCTGTGGCTTGGCTGTAGAAGCAGGACCTGGCACCATGCTCCCAGGCACCGGCGGGACCCCATGCCGTCAAGAGGCAGTGCACGTAGATCTGTCAAGACACCAGCTGCCACCAGATCCTTCCTCAGGGACCCTGCTCTCTCCTCCCACCCAACCCTGTGGGGCTGAGACCACCCCAGCGGGGAGCAGGTTGTCCCAGGAGGGATGGTGCTTTGGGAGCACCAGGTCATCACCTGTAGGACCTCCATCCCACCACCAAGGACATCACCTGCAACTCACCTCCTCGGGCTCATCCTCCAGCATGGGGGCCAGGATGGTGAGCTGGAGGGCAGACCCCCCTCTCCAGTGCTGGACAGACATACTCCCCAACTTCTGCCCATGCAGGCACCTGAGGCAGGAGAGCAACACAGGGACATTCCCAGGCTGTTTCCAGGCACTGTTAGGAGGACTTGCAGGACCTCAGGGTGCCTGGAGCAGTGGTCCACACCTCCCACCCCATGGGCACTAACCCATGGCTGTTCACCACCGTGAAGACCCTCCTGGAGTGTCCCAACTGCTCCGAGCTGGTCCCATAGCACTGGTCCACGTGGATCTTCAGGGAGATGCCAGGACTGAAGTCAACTCTGGCCTCCAGGCGGATGGCAGAGCCAGGGCTGAGCACCAGTGGCTTCTTCACGGCACTGGGATCTCCTGAAGGAGAAGGGAGGGTGGGCTCAGTGTGACATCCCCAAGCCTGTCCCACCACAGACAGGGGCATCAGGCATGTCCCAGATCACCGCCCATAGGTGTCTATGCCTCCACCCCTGCGAGGCAGGTACCTGCCTGCAGCTCCCCAATTTCAGAGCCCACCCCTGTCCCCAAAAGCCAAGAGCTATCCTGGCTCTGTCACCCCAGTCTGGCTTCCCTGCCTGCTCTCCAGAGCTACAACACATTCCTGGTCCCCCCCCCCGGAGCTGAGAGGGACCACATCACCCATCAGAATGACAAGGGGCAGCTGACCCCCTAAATCCACTTGTGGTATCAGGCAGAGGACTGGGAACGTCTCAAAGCACCGCCATTCAAAGCCCTCCGCAAGACTGGGAGGGGAGGTCCTGCAGAGACACCCACCTCCTCCTGGTGGGTCCTAGTGCTGAGGCCAACCAGGAGAAAGCACAAGGGGACTTGGCTGGACCCATCCTGTGGTCTCATCCCCCAAAGCTTGCACCCAGCACAAGACCCAGAGCACTCACCATCCAGGAGCCTCAAGGTGAAGTTCACGATGGGCTCCTCTGAGCGGGGGTGAGGATGAACTCCACCAGGCACAGTGGCAGCAGCAAGGACTGGGGCCACAGCCCTTGTCCCCATGCCTGAGGACACCACTGGAGCCACCACTGTGTGACCGGAGGACTCCGAAGCAGCTGGAGCCATGGTGGTCCCTGCAGCAAGGGGAAAGTTTAGCCAGCGTGTCCCAGGCACAGTGAGGATATCCAAGTCCTCAGATGTCCCCGGGACTCATGGAGGACAGATGGCAACAGCACAAAGGAGGGGAGTGCGCCCAGGAGCTCAGCTGGGTTTGGGCGCATCGAGGTGCTCCTCCATCCCCAGCTCGGACCTCCCCTGGTCTTGGTGGCCAGACCCTGGCACGGGACCACTGTAGTCGCTGTGGTGGTGGGTGCTGGAGGACCCTTGCTCCACAAGGGTCTCCACAACCCTCCCCAAGTGCAAGGTTAAGCATCCCCAGCCACCGCTGGGAGCCGACGGGCTGCACCAAGAGCATTCCCCAGTACCGTGACCCTGGCCAAGGCTAGGGACAGAGCAGGAGCTGCTCATGGGATGGGAGACGGTTGCCAGCAGCCATGTACCCCACCAGTGGCTCTAGTCCCCCCCCATCCAAACCAGGTCCTTACAGACCTACCAGGAGTTGGGGGCACAAGGAGCTCCTTGCAAGCTCCCTTGCTCCAACCCTACATCCCCAGAGCACAGGGTTATTTTCAGAAGTCTCCTCTCCACCAAGAAGACCTGTGCCAGCAGGTCCAGGAGGGCCTCAGGAACCAGCACTAGGCAAAACCCAGTGGCACCCACCACCCTCCTGCAACCAGACATGGGTGCCACCACCCACCTCCCCCAGTACAACCCACGGGGGGACTGAGGGGAACAGCCAGGGGGTCCCAGCCCCACTCACCTGCCACCCCCAGGACAGCCTCACACACCAGCACCCACCAGCACAGCCCCATGCTCAGTGAGCAGCAGCTCTAGTCCCACCACCTGGGGGGGGCTTTAAACACCAGGGCTGAGTGCCAACGGGCCCCAGCTGGTGCTGCCGGGTTTTGGGGATTTGCTTGATTTTTTTCTGCAGTCAATCATCAGTCCCACCCATGGGGCTGGTCCTACACACCATCCCAGTCCTGTCACAAGGATCTGCACCCATTACTCAGTCCCCGTTCCATCGCACAGTCTCAGTCCCACCTGCACTCAGTCTGGTCCTGCACGTGGTCCTGGTCCTGAGCAAGGTCCAGGTCCCACTGCGTGGTCCCATATCCACCAGTAAGTCCTGGACCCGTGCATGGTGCTGGTCCCACCACGCAGTTTTGGTCCTGCATGTGGTCCTGGTCCAGCCAGTTTGCCCTGGTCCCAGTTGCACTGCATGGTCTGGTCCCACCACTCAGTCTCAGTCCCACCTGATGGTATGGTCCCACCTCACGGTCCTAGGCCCATCACAGTTTTGATCCCACCACTCAATCATGGTCCCGTGCACAATCCCGGTCCCATCACACAGTCCTGGTCCCCAATGCACCCTCCTTGTCCCATTATGGTCCTGCTTGCAGCCCCAGCCCCAGCCCCACCACGCAATCCTGGACCCATAGTCCCAGCTTGGTCCCATTTATTGAGAACAAAAGCCTGTAGGAGGAGGCTGCTGGATGCTGGGATGGGGGATTCCAGCAGGAGGACTTTCCTTCCACCCTTTGGCCTCAGGCAAGGGCAGAGCTGCTGCTTCCCACCCCGGGGCTCGCTGCTGGCCGCTCTCTGGGACCAGCACCCTGGCCGGGGGCAGCAGTTTGGTCACAGCCAGGACAGAGACCTGGTGAAGCGCACGTGTCTGTGGCTCCTGCCTGTCTCTGGTGGCCCCAAAACCCCATCACAGCCCCCTCTGTGTGGGTTGACCTGGTGGCCTGGGCGCAGAGGGACACAAAGCATGTCCCCACGGGGATGTCAGCCCAGGTGGGCTGTGCGGCCATCATCCTGCCTTGGAAGGGGCTTCTCCATCCCCCCCATCCGCAGAGGCAACTGGTGGCCGAGGTGGGATTTGGCACCTGCTCCCAGCAGGAAACCTCAGCATGTCATGGGAGACACCTGCGGACCTCAGGGTCCCAAGCTCTGTGTCCCCAGCACCCGTCCCTTGTGTCCATGGGCAGCATCACATCCAGTTGGTGGCCCCAGCAGTGGCTCCAGACTGGCCATTAGGGCATGCATCCACCCTGGTACCGCTGGTGCCGGTGCTTCGGCTGGAGAAGCCCTGGTGCAAAGTCCCAGGGCCACCCCTGAAAACGGGGTGTACCTGCCAGCAGTGGAGCTGGGACCCGGTGGCACGAGTGAGTTGTGTCACCAGTGATGGCTGTCCCATGGGTCTGGTGTCCCTGCAAAACCAGCAGACCTTCCTGGTGGCATCTGCACGCTGTGGGAGTCCCGCGCCGGCACCTGGCAGCGCGGGTGCCTCTGCAGGGACAGCGGGGACAGATCCAGGCACCCCACTCGCACTGGGGGTCTCGTTCCTCAGTGGTGCCCAGGGAATGGGGGGCTCCCCACCCCCAGGACTGATGGGGAGGACAGAGCCGAGACCCTGAGGGGCTGCCGGACCACCCTCCCCAGGCAGAGCAGGATCCTGCCCCCCGGGAGGAGCGGGGACCTGCAGATAATCCTGCTGCAGCCGCACAGCCCCACGCCGGGAGTCAGTGCTGGGAGATCCCCGTCCCTCCCACCCTTGGAGAAGAAGGAGACAGATGGAGACCAGCTGGACCATCCTTATATTAAAAACTGCCAAATATACAATTATCTTACAAAAGTAGAATTGCTTTTTTATTTCTGGTCTTTACAAAGGGAGCAGAACACGGGCTGGGGGGCTGGCGGGGGTCCCTTCGCTGCCAAGGAGGCTCAACCGCGGGTGCCACCTCCATGCCTGGCCAGGGCCACTCTCGGCAGGACGTGGCATTGCCGGTGTCATTCAGCCCGGCCGGGATGCCCGAGGTTTGTCGCCACCACGGGGAGGGGACAGACCCTGTCTTTGGCATCCCCCCCGTGCCCAAGGAATGGCATCACCGTGACAGTGGCCACTGGGCCCTGCTCCCATGCCAGTTCTCACCAGACCCCGTGGACCTTCCAGGATGTCCCCTGTAGGGACCGGAGCCCCGGGACCCTCTAACCAGGACAATGGGGGGCTGGGAGGGGACCTGCTGCATGGATGTCCTTCGCCCGCGGGGACCATGAGCTCGTTGATAAACGCCGAGGCTTTTGGGGTGGGTTTTCCATTCTCCAAATGGCTCCGGGTGGCACCAAGTCACAGCCTGCCGTGGACCAACAGCTGCGGGTGGGCTGAGAATGTGCTGCACTCATCACACCCATGGGCCGGAACCCATTGGGGTGGTGCAGCAGGCTCCCACACGCAGCCCCAAAACCAGGGGTGATTTGAGGAGCCCCTCAAGGTTCAGGTTCCCAGCTGGCAGCTCTGCCCACCCCGGGCAAGGAGGAACCCCTGCCACTGCTGGCCAGGCATGGCCCTGCCCGACCCATGGCGTGCCTCCAGCGACGTGGTGATGGATGTCCTGCTCCCGCTGTGACGAGGCCACGTCCTTCACAAATACCTCCTCTGGCCTTTCCGTGGGGAAGGAAGAAGTGGATCCTGCTGGAAAAAAACACCCCCAAGCCCCCAGTCCTTGACGCCTCGGAGGCAGAGGCTCTGCTCTCCTTGCCAGTGGGTGACAGCAGCCCCCCCACAGGCTCCTGCCCAAGCTGGGGCTCTGCAGGAAGGTGATGGAGGGTCCCCCTGACCATTCCGGGGTGCTGGAGCCTCCAGCTGGTTCTGCTCACGTCCAACCAAAAGACACCATGAGTACGAAAAAGGAAAGCACCTGGTTCTTCCCCGGGGAGAGTTGGGTGCCTGCCATCCCCTACCACTTCAGGAAGTCCCGTACGCGGCTCCATAGCTTGGTGATCCAGAGGTTAACCCCCAGGTCAGTCAGGTACTGGATTTCGGGCGTCAGCATCTTGCGGCACAGCTTCTGGTGCTTCTTGTTGATCTTCTTCTTCAAGTTGTAGCCCAGGATGGACTTCTCCCCCAGCGGCTGCCAGGGTTGCATGGAGGACTCTTGGATGGCACTGGCATCCACAGGGTGTCCCCCGTCGATGCAGATGCTGTTCATCTTCTCGTTCTCCCGCTGCAGCTCGGCCACGTCCTTGGCCATCCGCTCCCTCCCGTAGGCCTCCACCTTACGCCAGAAGGTGGCATTAAAATAGCGGTAGAGCTTAGCATCGATGAGGTTCCAGGAGGTAGCCTTCTCATAGAGCTCAGGTGTCAGCCAGGAGACGGTGGAGCCCTTCCGGGCGTTGAGCTTGAAGTAGAGGACGTCCTCCAGCTGCCAGCACAGCAGGTCCTTCAGCAGCACCAGGGACTCGTCAAAGTACTCGAGCAACATGACGAGGTGGAAACGGCGATCTATCTCCTGGATGTGCTCCTCCACCAGCGGGCTGTTGGCATTCATGTTGTTGTCGTAGCCCAAGTCAAAGAAGAGGAGGTTTTGGAGGTAGTGAGCATTGAACCCGTTGGGGTCGTAGTAGTGCCAGGGGTCCCGGAGGAACTCCGCCAGCTTGTCCTCCCCTGTCAGCTTCCAGGTGAGGGGGATGACGCGCCCAAAGTAGTGGAAAGAGGACTCAAAGAGGTAGGCAGGGTCCCGCAGCACCGTCACGAAGGTAGCGTCCGCCGGCAGGAGCTTGCGCACCTCCTCGTAGTGGAAGCGCATGTGGTTGCAGATGATGTTGAAGCACGCGCCCGGCTGGTAGTGCTGCACCTGGCTGCGCTCGAAGTAGGAGGGGTAGTAGAAGTCATTGCGGCCATTGGGGAAGGCGAATTTCAAGCGATGCTTCTCCCCGAAGCGGAAGAGGATGTTGAGGATGGTGCTGCTGGCCGTCTTGTGCGTCTTCATGAACATGATGTTCAGCTTGGGCAGGCAGCTCCGTCCCGAGGGGCTGCCCGTGCTGTTGGCCACTGCTGGCGCCTTGCCGGGGGCCGGGTACGAGGAGCAGGAGGAGGGGACGGGGATCCTGGTGGGGAGAAAAGACAGGACACCACGGTGAGGGCAGCTTGGCCAACCCAAGCACAACCAAGACGAAGGCTCGGCCGTTTTCCTTCCTGGAGGAGCTGGACCTGGGGATGGGTGCTGGAGCTGGGGATGGGTGCCTACCTCCAGCACCCCCCAGGCTCCCCAGCGGAGACAAGCCCGGCTTCAGGCAGAGCCCCCTTCACCCCCAGCCACATGCCCAGTGGGAATGGGGGGCACCCACCCGGCAGGAGCCCCTCAGTGAGCAGGGCAGAGCCCACCACCTCCATGAGCCCCCTGACACCAGATGCACCTTCAAGCCACCAAACCAAGCTCATTCACTCCCCTGGACAAGCCCAGCCACCGAGGATGCACTGCTATGGGGGTCTTCACAGTGGTCAGCCCCTGCCAGCACCAGTGCAGCCTGAGCAGGGGGTCCCCATCCCTCCCCATGAGCACAGCCATGGTGGTCCTGGTGCAGGTGGTGTTGAGATGCGCATCGAGACGAGCTCTCCATGGCTGTAACTCCACAGACAGGACCTGATAATGTTCTTGTGAGGTCTGGAAGCCCTCAAGTCCTTGTAGGAGTCATGGAGGATCCAACACCCCAGCAAGGAGGGAAATAATTCTAGTGCATGGCCCCACAGATGAGCTCATGGGCCCTTGGGAAGCACCGAGAACAACTTGTGTGTTATTTGAGATGCCCAGAGCAGGGAAAAGAGACTACAGTGTCAAGTGACTTCAGACACCATTAATGAAGTTGCAAAGCTGATCCTTGATAACGATCCCATCCGGCAGTGCAGGTCAGCATGTAGCTTATGAAACACCCACAGGCAGATCTCTTTTATAAGCTTAGACATAAATTTAATGCCAGGAGAGGCAGCCAGGAGCTGAGCCCTGCCAAGCGCCAGCTTTTGCCGTGACAAGCAGCAGAGAGCTTTGAACCTACCCGTGCCCATCTCTGTGGGCGAGAATTTACATGTGGCAGTGCTCTGGTCACTCTTGAAGGACAAGCCCTTGATAAAGAGCACCCAAATAACTGCCTCCGCTCTGCCTGCTGCTTCTGGCTGCCAGGGAATGTCTCCTCTGATGCCTTTCCTTCTCTGAGGGGACATGAAGCCACCATGGGTAGAGGGTCTCCTGCACCTCCTCGTCCCCTCCATCACCCTGGAGCCGAGTGCTGGCTGCCATTTTGCAGCAGGTCCCCCCCAGGGTGAGCATCCCCAGCTTCCCAGGGACTTGGGGTTTGCCTTCCCCCCCACCCATGGGACAGGGCGCAGTCTCCAACAGGAGGCTGTAGGAAGGGGACATCTTGGTGTGAAGCCACCAGAGCCTAGAAAGCTCTGGGACCGTCTCTGGTTGGAGATGCCCAGTGCAAAACAGGGTGGCCAAGCTGCCGGGGGGACACGCGGGGACCCCACACTCACTCTGTCACGCTGACTTGCAGCGGGGGGATGGCGTAGGAGTAGAGCAGCAGCATGAAGCTGGTCAGGAGGGTCCCCAGGACGAGCCCCTTGCACATGGACCTCCAGTGCTTCCCATGGTGCAGCATCCTGGTCACCTGCGGCCGGCAGAGAGGAGAGCCGTTAGCACCGAGGGATGGGGAAGCGGGGACCGAGGGGACAGTGTGACTCAAATCACAAGCAAATAAGGCACGGGGGCACCTCACAGGCATGGGAAGTCCCGGGAAGCATCTCACTGGGCTTTCTGGCACTGCCGGGAGAGGTGAGCCAGCACCAGGCATGTCCCTGGCTGAGGACACAACAGATTCGTGGCTGAAGAGCAGTGGCTCTGCCCACCCTGCGCACCCTTTGCCTGCCTTGAGGAAACCCAAAGCGACTCCCTAGCCCAACACAAGATCAGTTGGAGAGGCTGCGGGGCTGGAAATAGCAGGGAGAAAGGAACTGCACCACGGGGCAGTCCAGCCGCAGAGCGGGCATCCTCTGCCAGGCTGCACCAGCAGCTCCCCCGGCACCAAAAAATCACCAACACGGGCAGGAACTTTCCAAGAGTGGCTGTGATCCCTTTTCCCAAGAAAATCTCTGGGCCAGATCAGGAGCTACATCAGCTCAGGATGTATTAGATGCTGCGATATCCACCCAGCGCAGCCGTGCTGGCGTCTCTCGGCCCCTGCAGCAGCATCACTGCAAGGGGGCTGATGGCTCCCCTCTGGCCATGGCACCCGCATCTTTGGGTGGCTCAGGGTGGGGGCCAGGGGAACGCAGACCTGCTGGTCAAAGGGGGTCCGGGGCAGGATGGCGCACCCCCCCATGCACAATTGCACATACATACACATATGTGCATGCACAATTGCACCCATGCATGCATGCACGCGTGCATGCAGACAGCCAGAGGTCACATGCATGCACACGCGCACAAACATCCATGCACGCATGCATGTGCAGGTAGGGACACACGTATCCGTGTGTACCTGTGCACGCACACGCACACTGCGACACAGACACACAGCCGTGCATGTTCACGTGTGCGCATGCACACACAGGGGCGCACATCTGTGCGTGTTCACGCATCCACATGCATGCATGGACACACACATGCATATACACTCATGAATGCCCCCCCCAGGACACAGACACACTCATGCACGCACGCACAAGCATGCGCACACATCTGTGCACGCTCACACACACGGACACATATACATACACACGCCTACGCATCCTCATGCATGCCCACGTATGCACGGGGACATAGTCACACACGTATATCTATGCATGCTCACGCATGCACACACACACGTATGCTCATGCACACATACACAGACGCGGCAGCAGGCAGCCCCATCCCCGTGCCCAGCCCCGCCGTCCCCCCCCGGCAGCACCTGCCCCGCCGGACGCCCCCGCC
>NW_010972601.1:699618-713604 GCF_000737465.1 Haliaeetus leucocephalus
CCAAAGGCCCGAAGCGGGGGGGGCACCGGCGGCTCCGGCGCGCCAGCAACCGCATTGCAGCAGGGCTGTCCTCTGCGGCAGGACAAGGGGACGCGCCACTCGTGACCATGGCACCCGCTGCCGGAGGGGCTGCGAGCAGAGCCCAGCAGCCAAAACCACCCCCCTGAGCTGGAGGGCAAAGCCCAGGGCGGCCCCCCCCAAGCCTTGCACCCCTGTTTAGCAGCTGCAGGAGCAGCATCGCCTCCCCAAGCTCCCGCTTGCCCCGGCTGCCCCGGCACTGCTTTGGCATCCTTCGCCCAAGGCTGGCTGTGCTCCCAGCTGCCGGCTGAATAACACTCCCTACAAATAACCCACCGGCCCCCCGCACCTGCCGCAGCATCGCCCCCTTAGAGCCTTGTAGCTCCAGCAGATAATTCAGAGAGACGAATCTCCCGGCAGCGGGAGCCGTGGTTTACACCCAGACACATTTTAGCATTTTAGCTCCCCCCACCCCCATGTAGCAAAGACTCCCCGGGGGATTTCTAAGCTAAACCCCAAGCGGAAAGGTTACCCGGCCAGCGCGAATGGTGCCCAAGGCACAGCGAGCCCGTGCCGCTGCTCCCGCTTGCCTCCCCCTCTCTCCGGCCCCCCCCCGTCCTGGGTCGCCTCGCGCTGCTGAGATTTCCAGCTCGATGAATAATGAATGGAAAATGCAACCGGAGCCCGAGGCTGCGGCCAGGTGCTGGGCACAGCTCATCCTGGCACCCAGCGTGGCAGCTGGGGGATGCCAATGGGGTGGGGGCACCCCACAAGTGTGCCCAAGCTCACCCAAGCGCTCTCCCCCCTTGCCCTGCAGCACGGACCACCGGGTCAGGCAGGGCTGGCCGCATCCAGCCTCTTCCCGGCCAGTTTTGAGCTGCTGGCAAGTGCAGCAGGAGTGGCAGGGATACAGGGGGGTCTACAGTGTAATCGCAGTGGGAGCAGGTGGCTCTGACCCTACCCCAAAATTGCAGCACGGGTGTGAAGCACAGAGGGTTTTGCACGCCCGGGAGCAGCCAGGGTTTGATTTACACCGTGGTCGTTATCGCGCCATGGTCACCATCCGCAGCGCCGGCACCACCTGGAAAAGCCGCCGGCGAGAGCCCGGCAGTGCCAGAGGGGACACCCACCTGTGTGGGTGCTGCCGGCTGGCAGTGAAGCTGCATCCCACCGGCTCGCAGGCTGTCCTTGCTGCCACACCATGGGGCACATCGCTGCCAGCGCTGGCACCAACCCCGCCGAAGCGAGCGAGCCGGCGCCATTAATCCCCCTCTCGGCTCCTGGTCCAGCGGGGGACCCCGCCATTCCCCCCCGAGGCAGAACATCACCCCGGCCCCATGTGCCGGGATGCCAAAAGGATCTCACTCCACCCAGGCTGGCTTCCCTGGGGTGGTTATGGCAAACAGTTCCCACCCCAGTTACTCTGTTGACTTTGCCTTAAATGAGAGTGGTTTAATTATTAAACCAGGAGAAATGCTGCGATCCAGGCTTTTTTCCTGGGGCTCCCATTAGCACAGGGCAGCCGTGGCGCCAGCCCTCAGCCGGCCGGTTGAAATTCCCAGCCAGAGGACATGGCTACGCCGGCCATTTCCCCACGGGTCACCCCCCAGGACGGCCTGGGCTGCGTGGCTCCGCAGCCCCGTCCCTGTATCCCAGCAGCTCCCCTGGTCCCTGGGGATATCCTCGAGCCTTCTTTTGGGTTTTCCCTAGAGGAGCCATTTCCTTTACAGCCAAACCCCTATCGCTGCCACACACGAGGTGCGTCCACCTGCTGCTCGCTCCTCCCACCCCTACAAGCCCACAGGCACGCTTTTTTTTTTTCCACGTGCCCAATTTCACGCAGGCACGGTGCTTCCTACCCCCCGTCCCCCTCGCACACCCTCTGCGGGTGCAAACACCCATTCCCACGCAACCCCTGACGCCCTGCCCCACAGATCCTCCCCCCCCAAGCATCACCTTTTCCTTTGCTTAAGCTGCTCTTGGCGAGCCGTCCCTCTCCTCTCCTGGGCTGGCCGGGGTGCAGGGGGAGCGGGCGGGGGCGGGGGTGCCGATGCTGCTCCGACATGGAATAAGCTCGTCCCGGGCAGCTCCCCGCAAACGCCGGCTTTTCTGAAGCCTCCCCACCAGCCGCGGTCCTTATGGCATCGCCGGGGTCCCGGCCCCGTTATCACCGGCCTGGGGAGGGGGGAAAAAAAAAAAGAGAGAAAGAAATGAGAGCCACCACCGAGAGGGACACGGGGCTGCGGCCGGGCACTGCCCGGCTCCCCCGGGACGGCTGGACCAGGCCCTGGGTGCCCGCTGCCACCCCGAGCCTCCCGTCTCCCCACCCACTCCTGGCGGCACAGAGGAGGCATTCAGCCCGTTGCCTGCCAGCGCCGAAAACAAGGGGGCCGTTTGTCTCCATCTGCGGCGCCGGCCTCAACGGGGACATTGTCACCACCGGCCCCCCACGCCTGGCCCCTCCGCTCCCCCTGCATCGCCACCGCCAGCCCCCAGCCCGGCTTGGCCCCGCGAGCCGGCACCCACGGCAGCGGGAACGTGCTGCTGGCCGAGCTGGTGACGATGGCCGTCCCTCGGCGGTGGCACCCAGCGCCCCCCGGCCACCATCGTCCTCCTCCCGTGGGAGACAGCTCAAGGCCAGGCTGTCGCCTCCTGTAGCTGGAGCTCACCTCGGGGTGGGGAGCGTGGGGGGGCTCGGCCTTTCTCCCTTTCCCCGGTCCCACCGGCTGCGCCGGGACTTTGGGGTTCCCCAGGCACCCCACTCGTGGAGGAGAGCTGGGGGGCGTTCTGAAACCCAGGGGGTCCCGTCCTGCCACGACGTGGCTGTGCCCAGGGAGCTGAGCGGGCGCACCGTGGGAAGGGCTCGGCACCATCTGGCACCCCGCTGGTGCATCACCCCACGGTGGAGCAGAAAAGGGGCCATTGTGCGCCCAGATCCGGCCTTGGTGCTTCGCACCGCCCTCCAAGCCAGCTCGCTGCCGCTAAAGGCAGTGACGACCCAGCGCGCTTGCTTGGGCAGCCAAGCAAGCGGTGGCTGTGCCGGCATCCAGCGCCCTGGGGCTCGGCCAGCGGCGTAACCGCAGGGCACCCTTCGGCTGTGCCCCAAACCCACCCGAGTCTCCGTCCACGACAGAGGAGTTTGGGGTTCAGAGCTCGTCCCCGCAGGGCTCAGGGTCACCCTGCCAAGCGCCCGGGTGGGCAGGCAGCTATTGCCCCATCGCAGGCAGCGGCCACATCATGCCCTGCCTCGGCGGGACCGGTTCTCACTCCGGGGTTAACCTGCGCAACCCCCGGGGCAGCCCCAGCCAGTACTGGGGGACGAGAAAAGCCAGAATATCCTCCGTCTTCGTCATCGCAAAAGGAGGAACGAAGAGCCGCCGCCTCCCCATAGGCGCTGGCCCGGCTGGCATGTCCCTGCTCTCCTGGGACAGACATCCCCCAGCATCGCCAGACGAGGGATCCCACCTGGATCCTCAAAATTAAAGCCTGAGACCGTGCTGGCCATGCTGGGCTGGCTGTGGGCAGTGGAGAGGAGCAGGCTAGCGCGCAAGCAAGCACAAGCGTGCACTGCCCTAAAATCAAAAATCTCCTCCCAGGGGAGGCAGAGGCTGCTGCCAGGATGGGGACAGGAGACCTGTCCCTACTCAGAGGCAGCGTAAAGCCCGAGCACATGGCCCCCCAACCCCCCGAGCCCTTATTTGATGTGTTTCCAGCTGCACCCAGCCCTGGCTAGAGTCACACCCAGGATTTATCACCCATCTCTTTCCCCCTGGCCCATTTATCATGGGTAAAGCCTGCTGCATGAAATAACCACGACAACAGATTAAATAACACCTCCGGCTCCACCGCCTGCTCTGGCTCCAGCCACTCACCATTCCCTGCCCTTACCTGGATTTTCCCTGGAAACAGCGGCGTGGGCGCAAGGAGCCATCCCACCCCCGCTCTCCGCAGTGCACCTCTTTTAATTCCAGGTTTCCCCCTTTTTTGTGGATGGTGCTCCAAAGGGTTTCCAGCTGGAAGAGGACCATGGCAGCCGGGATGCAGCAGCTCAACCAAGGGATGCTCACAGCCTCGGGACGTGATTAAACGAGCTGGGGAACCACAACGCCCTGTCTTCCACACCCCATGGGGTATAAACCATCCCCAGGAAGGCTCCACCATGATGTCCCCTGTCCCCCACCTGGGATCAGGCAGAGCAAATCCCCCCTCCCTCCCCCCAGATTCGGGGATACAAAGCACTCACACCAAAAACCGTGACCGCCGGGGAAGCGTGCACCAGAACTGGGGATCCGGAGGGATTTGGTGAGGAGCCTGAGCGGCTGGTTGGAGGGCCAGGCAGCAGCACTGTGGTGGCACACCTTGTCCGGGCCAGGGCTTGGCCCCGTCAGGCACTCGTTGACCAAACGTGGCGTCAGGTGCCTTTATCAGACAGAAAAGCTGTCATTAGCGCTGGCAAAAGAGGGGGAACCGGTGGCCATCAGGGTGGCACAACCGGTTTATGGTGAACTGGCTGGGCAGCGGGGTTGCTGCCTGTGGCTGGCTCTGCCTGCCGGTCCCACCGCTTTTTCCTTATCTGCCGCCCCGGCACGATGCCTGTGGGTGCCAGGGAACGGGTGTCCAGCGGCACCGGTGGGGTTGGGAAGCCCCATTCGTGGTCTCCTGCCCCACGGTGGAAGCCCCGGGAGCTCCCGAGTGGTCAAACCTCCTCCTTTTCAGAGAGGTGAAGTTAAGGAAGGGGGGAAAAAGTAAGGAAAAAAGGGAAATGAAGGCAAAACCATCCCAACCCCTGAAAACAAAAAAAAAAAAAAAAGAGAAAAGAAAGGCAGAGGAAAGAGTCTTCACCATGGTTGGGGCCATGGTATCCACATAAACGGCCCCATAAAGTTACGAAGCATTCACCACAGCTGGGAACAAGGTGTCTCCGTGAAAACGCCGTGAAATACCACAGCAGAGGACAAGGGTGTCACAATCAAAGCCCCACGAGATAACCAGCTTTTCCCACGGCCGGAGACAAGGCATCCCCATAAAAGGCCTCATTAGATGACACAGCCTTCACCACGGCTGGGGACGAGGTGTCCCCACAAAAACCCCATTTGACGGCACGACCTTTACTGCAGCTACGGACGAGGGTGTCCCTATAAAGCCCCATGAGATACCACAGCCTTCGCCATGGCTGGAGACGGGGCTGTCCACATAAGCCCCGTGAAATGACACAACCTTCGCACCCCGACGAGGCCACGCTCACCAAAACCCTACGGCAATCCACCCCCACCTCGGGACACCCCTTCCCGACCTCCAAAATGAGCCAGAAAATGGGGAACCCCCCCCCAAACGTTGCACAAAACGGAGCGTTACCCTCCTCCTCTCCCCAGGACAGCCATGAACAGGCCTCAGGGCTGTGCCTAGGCCCCAGTGAGGAAATGTGTCCGTGTGGGGCTGTTTTTGGGGGAAAAAACCCAAGATTCAGGGGAAAGGTGGGGGGGATAACACCCCCAACGCTGGGGCCGCCGACCCCAGCATCGGCCATGGCAGTCCTAGTTTCTCCATGTGTTGGTTTATCTCAGCCAAGAGCCCCAAAATAACCTCCCCTTCACCCCCCCCCCCCCCCACCAAAAATACCCCCCCGCCCCCCCTGCGGAGGAAGGTACAGAAAGGGATAGCAAGCCCCAAAAACCTCCCAGTGGGGTTGGAGGCACCTCTGAAGGCCAGCTGGTCCAACCTCCCTGCTCATGATATCTCCATGGATGGAGACTCCACTGCTTCTCTGGGCAACCTTGTGCCACTGCTCAGTCACCTTCTCGGTGAAGAAGTGTTCCTTGATGTTCAGAAGAACCTCCTGGGTTTGTTTGTGCCCACCGCCTCACGTCCTGGCACTGGACACCACTGAGAAGAACATGGCTCCATCTTCATACCCTCCCTTCAGGTGTTTCTACCCATTGATAAGATCCCCCTGAACCTTGTTTTCTCCAGTCTCAGGTCTCACAGCCTTTCATAGAATCATAGAATCATTTAGGTTGGAAAAGACCTTCAAGATCATCGAGTCCAACCGTCAACCATGCCCACTAAACCATGTCCTGAAGTACCCCGTCTACTTGCTTTTTGAATACCTCCAGGGATGGTGGCTCAACCACTTCCTCCCAGGAGACATGCTCCAGTCTCTGCATCATCTTGGTGGCCCTTCGCTGGACCTGCCTCAGCGTCCATGTCTCGCACTGGGGAGCCCATCGCTGGACACAGCACTCCATGAGTGGCCCCAACAGCGCTGAGGGGCAGGATCACCTCCCTCAACCTCCTCCGACACTCCTCAACATTAACCCTTTTTGCCCTGAGGGCACATTGGCGGCTCACGGTCAAGCCTGTGCCCAACAGGACCTCCATGTCCTTTTCTACAGAGCTGCTTTCCAGCCTGGTGGTCCCCAGCACATCCTGGTGCCTGGGGCTGCTCCTCCCCAGGGGCAGGACTTTGCGCTTCCCCTGGTTGAACAAAACGGACTCAAGAGTTGGCTCTTGGCACCCAGCCGGGATGGAGCAGACCCTACCCAAACCTGCTGCTGGGAATAAGGACTGGCAAAGGGTGACAAGGAACAAGGTAACAGCCAAGGTGTCCATGGGTTGTGGTACCTTGGCTTCTGCTCCATCTCCCACCTACTCACCCAGTGCAGGATGAGGAGCTACCTCCAGCCCCACACGTGTCTCGGATGAACTGATCTGTGCCTCCTCTGCTGTACCCAGGACCAGGCAGAGCACCGAGCACAGCGCAGTTGTGCCACCCCGTCACAGTCAGAAGAGAACAGACAACACAGGCTACCAGGGAAGCATCACCTTCTTTAATTAAAAATAAAAATACAAGAGAAGTACCGCCTACCATGCAGATGTTGGAGGGCAGCTCCGGGCTGGGCAGAGGACGGGCTCCCTCTGCTGCGGACTCCTCTCCGCCAAAACCCCGCTCTTTGTGCTGAGCCTCCAAAACACGCCACAATGCCCTGCTGTGCTGGGAGCCCTGGAGAGCTCCTGCTCTGCTATGGGGGCTCGGCTCCTCCGCCCAGGGCTGTGCAAATGCAAAAGGAACAATCCCAGAGGGACCTGCAAGAGCCCGGAGCTCTCCTTGGCCTCCTCTTCCTCGCTCACCACCCCTGCAGGTCAGGAGGCAGAGGTGGCACCAGCATGAAGAAGACAGTCCTCGTGACACCGATCCTGCAGCCCAGGCCAGGACGGCCAGTGGCATCGGTGGAGGGGAGCTGAGGAAGCCCCGGGAAAGGCACAGTGGGAAGTGTATTTACAGATGGGAAATGTTTTAATTTAGCATTTCTGTCCCAAGAGCAAAGCTGAGGGTTTTTCACCCAAATGCAATGGTGTCGTCTGCAGGGCGCGGCCATCCAGCCAGCCCCTCCAGGGAGCCCCCGGGCCCTGTCATGCTCGTCGCGCCTTCTTGCTTTTCTTTTTCTCCTCTTTGACGGCAGTGTCATGGGCTTTCCTCTTCGCAGCAAGTTTGTTCGCCTGTGGAGAAACCCCCAAGACCCACAGTCAGACTGGTCTGCAGACACCGAGGGCTGCTGTACCCTTGGTCCCACCAAACTCTCCAGCTGTACGTGGGAGAGATGGACCCATCTGCTGCTGGCACCCAGGTCAGGCATGGGGCACAGAGAGGGGCAGCAGCTTCACTTGCTGAGCACAAGCCATGGCCTTGAGGGAGCACAAGGAGCTCTGCCCTGCCAGGGTCAAGAAACCGCAGCCTGGTGATGCTGGAGAAGAGGCTTGTAGAGCCTCACCCTTGCCCACCTTCACTCAGTGCCCTCACCAGGTACAGAGAGGAGTGGAAGGAGCAACCCAGAGCTGGCACAGTATCGGAAGCAGAGGCTGCTCCCTCTCCCCCAAGATACGGACAAACCCAGCTTTAGTGATCCGTAGCTGCAAGCTGATTTGGGAAGAGCTAGCACCAGGATCCAGGCAAGGCTCCTTGGCCCACAGCAGCCCTACGCTCGTACCTCTCGGACTTTGCGCTTCTTGCCAAACATGATCTTCTTGTAGAGGTATTTCTCCCTTTTCTTCATCATCATGATGGCCAGACGCTTCTCCTCGCTTTGCTGCTCCTGTTCCAGGCGCTGCTTGTCCTCCAGCCGCAGCTTGCCAGCAGTCACCTTCACAGGAAGCGCCTGCGGGGAGCCGGAAAGCTCAGGACCCTGGACACTGGGAACCCACCACCCTTCCCTGGGGACAGACGTTTCCACACCATTCACCAGGGGCCACAGAAGAGCCGCAGCACCCTCCAGACCAGGCAGCAGGTCCTGAGCATGAATGGCAGCTGCAGCTCATGAACATGGGTCCAGGACCCAGAAGTGTGGCGGCTGCCACAGGAGCAGCAGAGCCACAGCAGTCCCAGAACAGGGACACGGCCGGGGTACCCCATAGTGAGCAGAGCCCCAGCAGGGACAGAGGTCACCAGCGTTGCCTCCTCCTGGGGGTCCCACCCTGCTGCCAGGCACCATACCTTGTTGCTCTGAGTCTTCTGCTCTTCCATCTTCTTTAATTTCATCTCCTCTTCTTTTTCAGACTCATCTTCCTCCTCCTCCTCCTCTTTGTCATTCTCATCCTCCTCTTCCTCCTCTTCTTCCTCCTCCTCCTCACTCTCTTCATCTACAGAGACACCACCGTTACCAACAGGAGAGCAGTCGCTGGCCCTGGAGCAGGCACAGCTCTGCCAAGGCAGCAACACTGCCCGGCTCCTCAGCTCCTCCGTCCTCGGAGCCCCGCATCACCTGGGTTCTCGCCCCTCTGCATGGCCAGCAGCTTCAGCTTCTCAGGAGGGACGTAGTCTCCTTCCTGCTCCGTCACGAAGGGCGAGAGGTGCGGGGGCAGCAGCACGCCAGGGAAGTAGTCGGCCACAGGGAGGCACAGCTTGGCATTGACGGAGTCGAAGACCCACTGAGGCTGCAGATAGTACCTGTGGGGCAGCGGGACACAGGCTCAGACCCTTTCCTCCCACCTCAGGCTCTGGAGCACACGGGGCCGCAAAGGAGCAGACAGAGCGTGGGACAGCTCTGGGATGGCCAGGGATACCCGCTAGCCCTCGTGGCCATTCTGGGGACAGGCCACCCGCCCCACTCACCTGCCAACAACCTGCTGCTCCACCCGGGGACGGTCAACAATCTGGTGGGTGATGGAGGGGTCGCTCACGTCGTAGGTGGCACCAATGCACAGGGACTTGTCCCAGGAGACCTGGCCGCCAAAGCACCTGCCAGCAAAACCCACTGAGGAGTCAGACAGGCAGGAGGGACCCTCAAGGTCACCTCGCCCACAGGACATCAGGCAGATTGGCCTCAAAGTCCTCACAGAGAGGCTGGGGGAGGCAAGCATGGCGTAGCAGGCCTGCCGAGGGAAAGCCTGCCCACCACGTACCGGATGATGAATGCCAGTGGCTCTCGAGGCACCTCCCTGTTGAGGAAGAACCGCAGCCCTTCAAACAGCTTTTTGTGCTTCTCCAGCGCCTCCTGCTCCTTCTTCCTCGCGTCCATCTGCTCTGCAGTCTCCTGCTCAGAGCAAAGCATTCAGCCCCCTCCCCAAGAACAGCCCTTGCCAAGCCCCTCTCTGCAAGGAGGGCTCTCGGATGCTGTCTCCATCCTCCTGCCGGTCCCTCCCAGCATCACACTAGGCCCTGCCAGCCTTTGCCGGGCACAAGACATACTGCAGACAGGATCGCCCAAGGCCAGGGCTGAGCCCCCCGCCCAGGGTCTTACCCCCTCCACTGGGAACTCATCCATCTCCACCTCGTCCTCGTGGGTCGGTGCCACCACACGGGCCAGGCTGGCGCTCAGAGCTGACAGTTTCTGCAGCAGGAAGAGACCAAGAAACTGTCACGCCCAGCCAGTGCTTTGGGGACGGGAAAAGGGGAAGGCTCATGGAGGAAGCAGAAGGCAATTTCTCAGAGCAAGAGGTCAAAAGACCTAGGGACTAGACAGATATTTAGCCTCCTCCATATACTGTCCCACCCTGCAGTGCCCAGCACTGGGGCTTCGGAGGGTCCCCTGCCATGCAGGGGGGAGGCCAGTGGCCCCTGAGGCCAAGCACAGCTCTTCCCTTGGCCAGCATGGGAGCACAAGGAGTTTGGGACCAGTCCTCTCTGCCACGCAGGGATCAGGCTCCGCTCCTCGGTCCCCGCACGCCAAGCGCCCCACGCCAGGAGGAGGTCACCAAGACCACGCAGCGTCCTCCCACGGGCCACGGTGACGGCAGCGTCCCTCACCTCCAGGTAGCTCTCTGAATCCATGGCATACTCCTTGCCCTCTGCGGGCTTCAGCTCAACATCAGCCTGGCCGTCGATCTGGGGAGAAACAGAAAGGTGGGGTTGTAGCTCGCAAACCTAGAGCCCCCAAACATCCCCCCCTCTGCCACCCTGACCCTCCCAACATGGGCTCGCTTCCAACCACCCAGGCCAGGCGGTCCCACCAGGCTCAGGCCAGCGTGGCATGTCCCCAGAGCAGGTGGTGGCCTCACCTTGGGGGGGTAGAGCAGATTGAGGGAGTGGTAGAGGCGAAAGTTGACGAAGCCCAGCAGGGTGGTGTAAAACTCGGTGAAAGTGGCCATCACACGGTAATCCACATCTGTGGGGTGCTGCAAGCACATGGGAAGGGTTGAGGACCCAAGGACAAAGGACCGGAATCCCCTCTGCAGGGACAGGAGCCCGTCCCATCCACACAGGGAGGAGGGTCCTGCCCCCTTCACAGTGAGGTCTGGAGATCCTCAGCCACCACCAGCCCCTGGGCAGAGAGAGTTCTCCAGGCTGCTACACGGGGCCCCGCTGCCACCCCTCCGTGAAGGGACCTGCTCGGACAGATGGAGCACCTCATCCCATCACAGATGGGGACCTTGCTGGCTTGCTCCAGGGACTCTGCTCCTCCAGGGGAGAAGTGCAGGCCGTGGCAAAGCCAGACAAGAGCAGGACAAGGAGCCAAACCCGGCAGGGACCCAGTCAGCCCCACAACAGCCAGAACTCAAGGGAGTGAGAAGTAATGCTGGCCAGGAAGGACATGGGTTGGCCGAGGAGATGGTGTGGGGTGAGGTGGGGAGGTGAGCCCCAGCACGGGCCATACCAAAGGCCACAAAGCTGGAAAGCCTCAACCCAACTCTGCCAAGCCCTGGAAAACCCAGGAGCAAAACAAGAGAGCACTGCTGTGACAGTGAACTCCTGCCTGCCAAGGATCTTGGCAAGGTGCAGCGCAGCTGCGCAGCTGTCCTGGCACGGTGGCACCCACAGCTTTCCGCACACCCTTCCACCTGGCCAGACTGCACAGGGGATGCAGCAGAACTACCCCACCCTGGCACAGGGTGCAGGGTCTGACTCGGCTCTTCCCTAAGTGCCACCAGCCCCATTCCTGCAAGTTAATCTTTAATTGCTGATTAAGGCACATTTTAATAATTGACACGAGGAAATAAGGAAACGGGGAGACTGGTACAGCCAGCCACAGGGGACACAGGTACAGCCATCTCGGGGGGGTAGGAGAGGGTTGTGTCCCTGCATGCCTCCCAGGCTGGGCCCCGTGGTCTCCACCACAGCCTCATCTGCCTCTGCAGCGCGAGAGCCACCGGACGGTCCCTCAATCCTTCCCCAGCCACAGGGAAGGAAGCAGCGAGGCAGCGGCAGCGCGGGTCCCGCACGGATCCCGCCGCGCTCTTCCCAGGTACTCACATCGTGGGCGAAGGTGTAAGGGGTGATCCAAGTGACGGGCTGCCCCAGCACCTCGGCCTGGTAGTAGATGCCCTTGATGGAGAGGAAGACCTGGCAGGGAATAGAGCAAGGGCTCAGAGGGAGGAAGGCCACGGATACTCCCTTGTCCCTGTCCTCATTAACCCTTCTCCCATCAGCACGTTCCATCAGGGGAGTGTCACAGGTGTCCCAGCAGGACTCGTTCCCCATCTGAAGCTGTCAGCACAGCTGGCCCGGTGCCCTCCTGGGGCACAAGTCCACCATCCCCGCCTCCACAGCCCCCCCGGGGCAGGGAGGTCTTGGCCCCGTCCCTCCCTGCAGCACCCACCTTGCGCAGGGAGCGGGAGGCGATGATGTAGTTGAGGAACTCCACGGCTAGGCGCCGGCAGAGCTGGATGGTTTGGACATGGCACTTGCCCGTCCGTGGGAAGGTAGAGAAGAGGAAGCACATGGAGAGGGCATCGTCCAGGTCCCGCAGCGCGTCTACGAAGGTTGGGTACCTGTGCCCGGGCAGGAGAAGGGAGAATCACATCCAGCCCCAGCGTCCACCAAAAGCTGCTGGGGCTGATGGAGACCTCAAGTGAGACAGGAGCGGGCACCATGGAGCATCCATCTCCCACAGGTCCCACCAAAGCTAGCGACTCACGGGGATGGGGTGTCCCTCCTGGGCACCGGGGAGCCCACAGTCACAGAGGGAGCTCCAAGCAGCTCCCTAGGGTTCAGGGCTCTCTGGGGAGCCAGGAACCTCCCTGGCGAGGGGATGGCAACACCCTTGATTACAAAGTGGGTGAAAACAGGTTTTAGGGCACCCGCAAGGACTGAGTGTTGGGGAATCCCAGCCTGGACCCACCGAGAACAAGCGTGCCTGTGGCCTGTGGTGCAGCACACCAGCACGTGGTACTGCTCGGCCAGAGGGACAAAGCCCGGATGAAAGCTGCAGGACTCAAGCGCTGGCAGTCAGAGGGAGACCGCACAGCCCCACAGCTCAAGTGGCAGCGTGGCCGCCAGGTGCCCAGACCATTTCCCCTCCTGAGCACGCAGCTTGTTGGGGCAGTGCCTGCCTCTCGGTGCTGTTTCTCCCAGCACAGTGAGGTCCTGGACACCACCGGGACAACAGACAGACTTGCCAGAGCAGGTTCCCTCCCTCCTGGGTCCTCTCCTCTCTCACTGCCACCAAATTCACCAACTCTGTTGGCGTGATTCACCCTCCACCGTCCCTCCCTCCAAGGCTCTGCACCTTCCTGGAGATCCTGGAGACATCTAGGACACCCAGGCACTCCCTGCTCACTCATGCTTTGCTGCAGCCAGCGTGCAGCACGCTACAGCCTTCTCCTCCAGCCCAGAAACACTGGTTTCTGTCAAAACCCCCAGAATATATACGGGAGGTGGATTCCTACAGAGGGACAGACACGGCAAAGGCTCCACACGTCCAGGTGGCTGCAGGAAAAGCTCCTCCCTTAAAAGAGGACAGCTCTGCTGGGATTCGGCCGGCGGCTCACCTCTCCTTCACAATGTGGTCGAGCTTGTAGCTGGGTTTGTTGTCCTTCAGCCGGTCTACGGTGCTCCACTCACTCTTCCCATACGCCTTCCGGAGCTTCCGGACAAACACCTGCAGGGAGAGGGGGAGGCCAGGGGCTCTGCAGGAGAGGATGAGCCTCGAGCAGCCCCTTGGACACCACCCCGGGGGTCTCGTGCAGGATAATTACCTTATACTCCCGGAATTTGTTGACGATGGGCTCGTGAAGGAGGAATTTGATATCCTTGAGGAGATAGAAGGTCCTGGCTGCGGTGGAGCCTTTGTTCACCTTCTTCTTGTGTTTGGGCTCATGGGGGTAAATCCCCTTCAGGATGCAGAGGCGCCTGGTAATGGCAACGAGGGTGAGACACGCAGCATCTGTGCACCCAAAAGCAGAACACCCACACCCCCGGGACCCTTTCCTTCCGGTGCTCCCACCCCTCGGGAGGGGTGGGAAACCCCAAAACTCAACAGCCTGAAACCTCAGGACACCGCCACCACTCCCTACGGAAAAGGCCACCCCACGCACCCACCACGGGCTCAATCTCCTACTGCTCGTCCTGGAGGGGGGTCCGGGGAGAGGCTTGGGGGGGGTTCAGGGGATCCAGGGGGGGTCACAAGCGCACCTGAAGTCGGGCAGGCTCAGCTGCAGCTTCTTCCGCGCCCTGTTGCGGGTGATGTAGTTGGTAGCGGATCCCCGCTCGTACTGGGGAGAGATGGGGGTGTCGGGGTCAGCACCGAGCGAGGGGAG
>NW_010972601.1:713788-717343 GCF_000737465.1 Haliaeetus leucocephalus
GGGAAAGACCGGCACCGGGTGTCACCGCATGGATGGACACCGGTACCGGAGAAGGGGGGGGCACCGGTACCGGAGAAAGGGGGATGAGCACGACAGGGGCGAGCACCGCTACCACGGCGGGGGGGGAGGGGTGTTACCGGCACCGGAGATGGAGGGAGCAGACAGGGCCGAGCGCCGGTACCGGAGGGAGGGAGGGTACCGGGGCGGGAGGAGGCACCGGCCCCGGGGAGTGTGAATGTGGTAACGGGGAAAAGGGTGCTCCGGTGCCGGAGGGGAGATGTGTGGAGGCTGCCGGGCCGCCCCGCCGTACCTTCTTCTTCTCCAGCCCGCCCATGGCTGCTCCGCCGCCGCCGCCGCCGCTGCCCCCGTGCCCCCGGCGCGCCGCAGGACCCCGGCCTGCCCGGGACCTGCCTGCGCCCGGGGTCCGCGATCTGCGCCCACCGGAGCCGCCCCACGCTGGTCATGGAAGCAGCGTGAGCAGCGTGGGCAGCGCGAACAGAGCGGGCAGGGTGGGAAAAGCGGGCAGGACGGGCAGGACGCGGGGCAGGTCCGGGTCAGGCGCGCCGCGGACAGCCCGCTCGGCCCAGGCAGGAGGGAGAAGGGGTCCTGCGGCGAAGGGCACGCTGGGATATAGCGGGGCGGCGCGGAGCACGCTGGGATATATCGAGGCACTGGGATGTAGCGAGGCACCGGGCCTGGGGCGGCCCTGGGGGTCCTGGCCACCCGCGGGCACAGCGGAGCTGGGCAGGTCCCTGCCCGGGCCCTGGGGGTTCTCCCCAAGCTGAGAGCAGCCCCTGGGACCGGGGGCTCCGTCCTGCCTCCCCGGCCCCAGGGTACCGGCCCCGGGGCTCCCTGTTCTGTAAGGGCCGTCGGTGGGGCGAGTGCGGGGGGTCCACGGGGGGAAGGCCCGGCTGCCTCGGCCTCCCTCAGCCCGAGCTCCGGCAGCTCCTGGCTGCCCCAGGCCCCATCCTTTCTCCCCCAGACTTTCCCCCCCTTCCTCGGAGGCAGCTGGACCCCGTATCCCCGCATGGCGAGTCTCCGGGGACCGGGGCATCTCCTGGGGGCCTGACGGATGCCCACGACAGGGGTTTGTCCATCCCAACCTGCCGGGGACCCCAGTCCCCGGGGCGCCAGCGAGCCTTCACGGGTGTCTGGGGGTCTCATCCCTGAGCTGGGATGGGTGAGGTGTCTCCGGGAGGGTTTCGTGGTCCTTGGGTTCCCAGCCTGATCCCATGGGTGGAATGTGAGTTTGTCTCGATGCCGTGCGGGCCCACGGTCAGCTTGGAGCTGAGCCGTGGTGCTGTTCCCCAGCAGGCAGAGACCCAAGCCCCAGCAGTGCCCGGAGACCCCCCCCACCTCCCCTTGGCTGCGGGGATTTACTTTTTGGGGTTCAGCACCCCCATACCCACCCCTCATCTGCCGAGCGGGGCTGATTAATCCTTGTTTTCAATAAAAAGCTAGTTTCTAGGTGAGCAGCGGAGTCATTGCTTTCCAAGGCTGCAGGGATGGAGGGTGCAGGATTTGGGGGGTTTTCATCCCTCTCTTGTTTTTTTTGGCTAACTTTGACTGGTGATTTTGACTCAAATGCCTGCAGTTTGGGTCTCGCTGCCCCGGCCGTGGTGCAGAGGGCAAGGAGACCTCGATGCTCACGCAGTTCATGCCAGGTCAGGGAGCTGGGAGGAAAGAGCGGCTGTGAGCACTTATCTCTGCCCCGGCGTGGGGTGGTCCCACTTCCCTTTGCTTCGCCTCCAGCCAAAGTCCTTTCCTGTTTCTGCTGACTCGGCCCCGGTGTGCGGAAACGGCCTCTTGCAATACCGTCCCATCCCCAGCGGTGTCCTGGTTCGGCTCGGCCAGGCTCTGCCGGGCTGCCAGCTGTGCCGTGCCGTGGCACCCACCGCCCCGCTCCGGCATGTGGCTGCTCCTCATCCTGCTGCAGGCTGCGGTCCTGCCTGCCCAGCTCTGTGGTGAGTACGGCAGCTGGCCACCACCCAAAGTCCCCGGACCCCCACATCCCGCCTGGGGACCCCACTGGAGCCGAGGGTCTTGCCTGACCTGGCTGTGGCGGTGGAGAGGTCCCTGAGGAGCGGGGCTGGGGGGGACGGGCACCATCCTGTACTCCAGCCCCGTGTCCTGGCCCCGGGGAGGACGCTGACCTCATGACACCCCTCCAGTGATGAGTTTTCCAGGGCTGAGGTCTCCCCAGCGCCCGCCGGGGTTAAGCCTTACTCCTGTGCCCCCTTCCCCTGCCCAAAGCCCAGAGCCAACCTGCCCTGCTCCTACACCTGCAGCCCCCCACCTCCCACAGGTCCCGCAGGGTCCCTGGGGTCAGGGGTTTGAGCTCTGCATGCTCCCACTTCATGTCATGTATCTTATTTTGTTTCTACCCCATTTTTTGGGGGGAGACATGAGGTTTTGGCACTTGAAGGAGGGCCACAAAGGGCACGGGGCTCACGGCAGGGTTGGGGGTGCTGGGTCTCCATTGCCACCGTGGCCCCACGCAGCCGGTGCCGGGGGCTGCAGATGCCATGAGGCAAGTGCTTGGGGTGGTCTTGGCCCCCTCACCCTCCGCTCCCTCTCCCCGGGGCCCTGGGGGGGTAGAAGCCCCAGGGGAGGCAGCGGCGGCGGTGCGGGCGCTGAGCGCCCGGCTGCTGGGGCTGGCGGTGGATCCGGCGCGGGACCCCGACCCCAGCGTCTACCTGGCCCTTCGCCTGGCCGGCGACCACGACCTACGCGGGGAGAAGCGGTACCTGGCGCGGCTGCAGGATGCCTTCCAGCACCGCTACGGCCGGTAGGTCCCAAGGGAGGACACTGGGTCCCCCCCGTGTACCCCTGGGGGACGTCCTCTGACCCCCACACCGCCCCAGCACTCATGCTGAGTCCCCACAGGAGCCTGCAGGCAGCTCTTCGGCCCCACGCTGCACCCCACAGCCACCCCCAGCAGGATGCTGTGGCCACTGAGCACACCACGTACGTGTGTGTGTCCGTCCCACGGGGACGGTCCCCTCCACCGGTGGGGTGACGGCCTCCCCGGTGTGGTGCCGCTGGCGAGAGCTGACATGGCGGCTTGCAGGAGGGCTGAGGCGGAGTGGCCGGAGACGGGGCGGCTGGCGCTGTACCTGCTGGGGCTACGGGCCACTTGTCCCCCACTGGAGCCCGGTCCCCAGCGCTCACTGGTGACATGGCTGAAGTACTACCTGGAGGAGGACTGGGCAGGTGAGAGCATCCCCACAGGGCGACCGTGGCAAGCACCCACTCATGCATCGGCACGTCCAGCCGCGGGGCCATCGGCTCGCCCTCGTGACACCACGCCTCGTCCCCAGGATCCCGGCAGCACGGCCACCCCCTCACCAGTTACTACCAGTACAGCCTGGGCGTTCTGGCACTGTGCGTCCACCACAAACGGGTGCGGGAGGAGGTGATCCGACGGCTGCTGGCAGCCGAGCACCACGGCAGGTTTGGGCACGCCGGCGGCAGCGCCGTGGGTAAGGGTCCTCCCCGGGGACGGACGGGACGGTGGCGCCCCAGGGTGGGCGTGCAGCAGCTGGGGGTGACACA
>NW_010972601.1:717417-719317 GCF_000737465.1 Haliaeetus leucocephalus
GGGCGCAGGCATAAGCAGGGCTGCGGGTGCAGATGTGGGCGCAGATACAGGCACAGATGTGGCTGTGGGTGCAGATGTGAATGCAGACGCAGGTGCGGGCATGGGTGCCCAGGCAAGAAGTAGTCGCCCAGGGCCCCGACCTGCCTCCTGCCCCAGGCCACTGCCCTGCCACCTTCCTCCCTCCTGCTCCCAGGTCTTCATCGCCATGGATGCGTGCCGGATGCAGCCGGCGTACAGCCGGGCCATGGCTGCGCTGCTGGAGAACCTGGACGCCTTCACCACTGCCGCAACCACGGCCCAGGTGCTGCCGGTGCTGCATGGCCGCTCTTACCTGGACATCGCCTCCATGCGCTGCCAGGAGGAGCCGGGTAGGAGCCGGGGTGGCGTGGGGTGATATGGGGGAGCTGGGATGGGGTTGGTGTGGATGCCACCGCGGCGGTGGCTTGGTGTCCATCGGTGCCGTGGCGGCTTCCTTCTCGCAGACACGCTGACGCCCCTCGGCCCCGAGCTGCCGCCCGAGATGCCGGGGAACGTGACGGTGCGGCTGGTGGTGGAGTGCCCCGAGCCGCGGTGTCCCCAGCACCGACTCTACGACCGGCCGGTGCCTGCACCCGCTGGTGCCTCCCTCCTGGACGTGCTCAGGGCAGCCGCCGTGCGGGGACCCCACAACTTCACGTACGTGGCCCCGCGTACCGGGGTTGGGGGGGATCCTCTGGGGTCCCTGGCTGTCACACCCGGGCTGGCCACGTGCCCCGCACCCGTGCCACGGTCTCACCCCGGTCCCCACCGCCTGGCTCCCTTGGCACCAGATCTGCCCCAGCGCCAGCAGTGCCGGACCCGGACCCTCACCCCCCCCTTTCCCACCCGCCAGGTTTGACACCCAGGACACCCCCCAGGGCCCCTTTCTGAGCAGGGTGCTGGGGCTGGAGGCTCGGCAGCAGAAGCGGAGCTACTGGCAGCTCCTCACTGCCCCCAGCACCAGCCTGCAGATGGGTGAGTGATGGGTGGGGGTCCCCAGGGGAGGCGTCGGGCGTCCCCGGGCAGCCCCCACGGCTGCTCTCCCACCTTCTCTCCGCAGGCATCGCCGACTACAGACCTCACGACGGGGAGACCCTCATCCTGCGCCTGAGCGAGTGGTAGAAGGCGAGCAGGGGGGTGATGGCAATGAAACTTCTGCCTTGGGAACAGGACCTGCCGGCTCCCTGCCTCCTGCTTTCCCTGCGCCCTGTGTGCCAGCACCCCAAATCCGCCCTGGGGAGGAGGAGGAGGAGGGGGGACACGCACAATGCCCTGTGTTGTACGGGCACGGTGGGTCGGGAGCAGCACCTGGACCAGCAGCTCCTCCGGTCCCGGCCCCACTCGGGGATGGGGCAGGCAGCCGCTGGGAGCAGCCAGTTTTGGGGTGCCCAAAGCAGCTGGTTTTGGGGAGGCCGAGCCAGTGTTGCTCGTCCCCAGCAAGCCGCCAGCCAGGGCTGTCCTCCTCTGTAAACCCTCTGGGGGGGGCCCCCGGCCCACCCCATTGAGCCCCCACCCACCCCGAGGACTCGGGGACCGCGGTGGCCCCAGTGCCACGCGCAGCCCGAGGGGGACCTCCTGCGCGTGTCCCAAACCTCCGTGATCCACCCCCCATCCCCAACCCTGGGATTTAATCCAACCCCAAAACCACTCAGGGGCAGCCGGTGGTGAACGGAGCCGGGGGTTGCGGTGTCCGGGGCAGGGGGTGCCGCTGCCGTTTGGGGTCAGGGTTGCCGATACCCGGGTGGGCGACGGGTCCCGGGTGGGTGGTGGGGAGCGATGGCGCCTGCACCGCCGCCCCGGCGTGAGTCAGCCAGGGGCTCTGACGCAGTCCCACCGCCGCCGCCGTCACCATGGAGGCCGCCGAGTGTTCCTGCTCCGGCTA
>NW_010972601.1:719327-749412 GCF_000737465.1 Haliaeetus leucocephalus
CCCCGCCATCACCAAACTTTCCGCTCGCTGCCGGCCGCCGGCGTTGCCTCCTTGGCACATGGCACCGGCACCCCGGGGCTGAGCCCTGCCAGCACCCCACCGGGTGGCTGACGCCACCACCGCCGCCAGCGGGAGCTGGGGATCCGTTACTGTCGCCGCCGTTTACCGTCGCCGACTCCTCTGGGGCCGGCGGCTTTCGGCACGGGCGCGGGAGGACGGGGCAGAGTGGAGAGCGGCAGCGGGGGGAAGCGGAGCCGGCGCCCATGTGCCGGAGGTCCCAGCGGGGCGATGAAGCGGCGATGACGGCCGGCGAGGGGACCCTCCGGCCCTGGAAACCGGACCCCGGGCAGGCGGAGGGGGGTCGGCCGCCCCCCGTGCCATCGCTGCCCCTGACCCTCACCGTCCTGGCCTGGCTGGGCACCGGCACCACCATGGCCGGCCTCAACAAATGGATCTTCGCCACCCACGGTTTCCGCTACCCGCTGCTGCTGTCGTCCCTCCACATGCTGTCGGGGGTGGCCGTGGGGTACCCGCTGGGCTGGGCGCGGGGACCGCCGTCGCCGCCGTCCCCCCGTCCCCGCGCCAGGATCTACCTGCTCAGCCTCACCTTCTGCACCAGCGTGGCGTTGGGCAACCTGGGCTTGAGCTACGTGCAGCTGGACGTGGCGCAGGCGGTGGCCACCACCACCCCGCTGGTCACCCTCCTGCTGTCGGGGCTGCTGGGGGGCCGGCGGCATCACCCGCTGCAGTACGCCGCCATGGGACCCGTCTGCGCCGGGGCCGCCTGCAGCATCGCCGGCGGGCTCCGCATCTACCAGCCCGGCTGCGGATTCCTCCTGGCCGCCGCCGTCCTCCGCGCCCTCAAGTCCGTCCAGCAGAGTAAGTGCCGCCCGTCCCCATTCTGCACGACCGACCCATGCTCCCCCCCCCCGGCACGGTGCCCCGGGGTGCTGGTGACGCTCCCTGCCCCCCCTGGCCCCGGTGCCGCTCCTCTGCCGCTCCAACCCTCGTGGCATCCTGGCTCCGGTGCCGACCCCACGCCATCCCGGTCCCGGTGCCACCTGCTGCCATCTTGGCCCCGGTGACGCCCCAGCAGCCTTTTAGCCCCAGTGCCGCCCCCGTTCCAGGGCCACCCGTTGCCCCCCTGGCCCTGGCATCACTCGCTGCCCACCCTGGCTCTGGTGTCACCCCAGCCCCAGTGCCACCCCTTGCCCACCCGGCTGCCCCCCCCACCAGGGCTGTGCCGTGATCCTGGGGACGTGACCCCGGTTTGTCGGTGACCTAGCCAACACCTTGGTGGCCCTGTGGTGGCCCACGGGCACTGCTGGCTCCCAGTGACACCGTCCCATGTCCCGGAGCCGTGGGGAGGTGGCAGTGCTTTAGTCTGGCACAGGGACACCCAAGCTGCCCCGTCCCCATCCCCGTGACTCCCCACGCCGAGTGGCATCGTCCCCCATGGCCGGGGACTCGCTCCGGCAGCCGCGGTGCCATCGGGACCGCGATGTCCTTGGCAGGCGTCGGAGAGGAGCCGGCCGGGTTGTTTTTTGGCCGGGAAGGGAGCGTTTCCTCCGGAGCTGGTGACTCAGGCGGGCACCGCGGGGGGACGGGCTCTGAGCGTGGGGCTGAGCGCCGGGCGCACGCCCCGTGCCGTCCCCGGGGGGAACCGACCGCTGGCGGCCGTACCGAGGGGTGCTACGGCCACCCGAAGGACATCGCCGCCTGGCACCCACCCTGGTCCCCTTGTCACCCGTGGGACATGGGAGAGTGGACGGGGGCTGTTCCGTCCCACGCCCCCCCTCCCCGTGCATGCCTGTGCGTGGCAGCCGGCCCGGCTGTGCCCGCTGTCCCCGGGTGACTCTGGGGGGGGACACACGGGGACACAGAGGGGACGGGCCACGCGCCCAGAAATGTCACTGCCGGCTGCAAAATCGGCTGAGAAAAGAGGATGGGTGGGACGGGGGTGGAAGCCATGTTTGCTCCAAAACGGGATGAAAAAACTGCCCCGTCCAACCCTGCCCTGTGGCACCCTGGACCCCCAAATTGGGGGAAACCCCCAAACCGGGGGACCCCCTGAAGCAGGGCACCCCCAGCCCCATGGAAGAGCTCCCCCCGCCCCCCCCGCCTGCCTCCCATTTCCCCCTTCCCAGGGATTTCTTAACCACTCGGGCACCGAGCGGGGTGTCCCCGCCGGGATGTTCCGTCTGTCCTGCTGACTGTCCCCATCCACCCCCCGCCAGGTCTGCTGCTGCAGGAGGACCGGCTGGACGCCCTCTCCCTGCTCTGCCTGACCTCCCTGCCCAGTTTCTGCCTGCTTTTCGGGGCGGCCGTGGCACTGGAAGTGGGTCCCTCCTGGGAGGGCGTCCTGCGTTACGACGGCACCCTCTGGGCCTGCGTCCTGCTCAGCTGCCTGGGCTCCGTCCTTTACAACTTGGCCACTTTCTGCGTCCTCTCCCTCACCTCCGCCCTCACCGTCCACGTCCTGGGCAACGTCACCGCGGTGGGCAACCTGCTCCTCTCCCGCCTCCTCTTTGGCAGCCACCTGAGCGGGCTCAGCTACCTGGGCATCGGGCTGATGCTGGCCGGGATGTTCATGTACCACCAACCGGACCTCATCGCGGCACGGTGGGCGGCGTGGCCCGGACGGGGCACCCCCAGGAGGGAGTAGGGTCCCCGCCGGGGACGGGGGAAGGACGGGGAGGCTGCAAGCGTGTGGGCGAGCAGGGCTCTGCGGGCGCACGGGAGGGCTGGCGTGCACGGCTGCGTGTGCGCGCCGGCGTGCTGCGGTGCACGGTGCTGAGCACGCGGGTGTGCCGGCGCGCACGGCTCTGCGTGCGCACACGGGTACGCCGGTGCGCGTGGCCCTGCGCGCGCACACGCGTGCCAGCGTGCACAGCTTGGTGCGGACGCGTGTTTTCTGGCGTGCGCGGCTCTGCGTGGCACCGCGCACGTGGACGTGCCGGTTCGCACAAGCTCTTTGTGCGCGCGCGTGTTGCGCGCGCGGCTCGGTGCACGCGCGTGCTGCTGTGCATGGCGCCGTGCGTGCGCGTGTCGGTGTGCGCAGCTCCACGTGCACGTGTCTACTGCTGTGCACAGCACTGTGCGTCCGTGCGTGCTGGTGCGCACGTGCGTCTTGGTGTGCGCAGCTCTGCACGCGTGCGTGTTGATGTGCACGGGCTCTGCATTTGCAAGTGGGTCTGTGTGCCCGTGGACGTGTCTGGGTGTGCACAGGCTCTGCAGGTGTGAGCAGGTCTGCGTGTGGCTATGTGTGCATGGGTGTTGGTGGGTGAAGGCTCTGCGTGTGCAAGTCAGTCTGATGCACGTGGGCACACGTGCATTGGTATAGACTCTATGTATGAATGTGTCTGCGTGCACGGCTCTACCTGTGTGTGGGCATGTGTGTGCTGGCGTGCACAGGTTCTGTGAGCGCATGTGCAAGCGTGTTGCTGTGTGTGCAGAGCCTTGTGTGCAGGTGTGCACATGTATTGGTGTGCAGAGGCTCTGTGCGTGCATCCCCGCATGCAGCTCTGTGCACGGGAGCATGCATGCGTCGGTGTGTGCAGGCTCTGCATGTGCAAGCAGATCTCATGCGTGTGGGCAGGGGTGTGCTGCTGTGCACAGGTACTGCGTGCACAAGTGTGTGCAGAGCCTTACGTGCAGGTGTGCACAGGTGTGTTGGTGTGCACGGCCTCTGCGCGCACATCGGCACAGATCGTGTGTGTGCAAATGCACCTCCGTGTGTGCACAGCTCTGCGTGTGTGTGGGGGTGTGTGTGCATGTGTACAAGTGCGTGTGCGTGTGCGTGCACTTGTGTGTGTGTTTGCACGTGTGTGTGCATCACTACTGAGCTCTGCTGGCTGGAGTAAACCCGGGGCTGCGTGTACGCGCGGTTCTTGTGGCTGAACAGGACACCCAGGGTCGGGCCGGGTGAGCGTCCCCTCTCCTGTCCCCAACCCCACCGTGTCGTGCCGATCCCACGGGGGTGCCGGCGGTGCTGCCGCCGTTGTCGTCGTCCCCACCGTGTCCTCCCGGCCACCACGGCTCCGGCTCCAGCCCCATCCCTCCCAGTTTGCCGTGGCCGGAGCAGGGCACGGCACACTCTCTCCTCAGCAAAGGGACATCCCAGCGTGTGTACGCCCTGGTACCGACGCCGGCACACACGAGCGTGCACGCTCCGACGGGCGCACCAGCACCACCGCGTGCGGCGTCCGTGGTGGCTGCTGCCGCACTCACCGTCTCTGCGCCGGGGGCCAAAGGACTCGGCTCTGATTGCACTTGTCCTGAAATAAAGCTCTATTTTTGTCGTACTCCACCCTTGGCTCCGGGGTTCAATCTCCCACCTATCGTGGCAGGAAGGGAGGAACCACCCGGTGTCGGGATGGGAAACTGAGGCACAGAAATGCCTCGGGAAGCCCTAGATCCCCGGGGCGAAGCCGGGGCCGCCGTACCCACCGTGGTTGGTGCCTCCATACCCCAGTGCAGGGACAGCCGCGGTTTAGCAGCCCCGGGGCTGGCCCCGGGACCCTCGTGCAGGACACAGGAGGGACGCGGTGACGGGGAGCGGAGTCACCGTCCGCATGTGTCTGGAGAAGGTCCAGTCCTGCTGGGAGCCGGCACCGTCTGCCCGCAGCACGGCTTCGCCCTGCCTCGGGGCAGCGTGACGCTGGGGAGCATCCTGTCCCCTGGCGTCACCCGGCCGGTCCTTCTCCAGCCCTGTGACTCACATCACCCCGCAAACACAACCCCATCCCTCTGGAAACTCCCAGCTGGCTCCCGCCCTCTTTCCCAAACAGCAATTTTCTTCCACTCGTCAGGGTGGTGAGTTTTGGGGCCGATTCCAGAAGCGTCCTGGGATCGGCTCCTTCCCCAGCGCACGGCGAAGGAAGGGCAGCTTGCCAGGTCGCCGCGGTGCGCCTACCGCCGGTGCCACCTTCGTTTTCCATAACAGGGAAGGTCGAAAGTCGTTTTGGTTTTCTGGTTCCTTTCAAAAGGCGAGTCCCGGTGCGGTCTCAGGGATGGGGCTGGGGGAAATTCCCCTCCCAGGTGTTCCCGGGACCTCCCACCCACGCTGTCCCCTGCCAGGGGACGGGAGAAGCGGGACCTGCAAACCAGCCCGCAAGCGGCATCACTGGGTCGAGAAGCCATTCCCTGGGGAACGCCCGCCCATCCCGGCCCCCTGACTCATTTGCTGGCACTGGGGTCTACCCGGATCCTGCCTGCATCCGTGGCTTTGCCTTGTCCGCCCTGGTTTTAGTGCCTTGTGGTGCTGGCCCCGTGCCTCGCTGCTCCCGGGAATGCGGCCGGCCGCTGCCGGGTGTCCCTGTGCAGGCTGGTGGCTGGAGCTGGGCTGGGCACGGGGGTCCCGTGGGCAGCATTTGTGCCGGGGTTGGGGGCTTTGATGCTGCCCATGAAGGGCCTGGCAGCGGCAGGCAGGCTGGCCCGATGTGGTGATCCTCTCTCCGGGTATTTCAGGCCGTGATCTCAGCCCCGTGGCATCCCTCCGCTCCGGCCATCCCTCTGCTCCGGCCGCGGGAAAGATCGGGTTTCCCATCGACACGGTGGCAGCCGCCCGTGTGCCGGGTCCGGCACTTCTCCGGCTAAGCCGGACGAGGGAAAGGGATCCCAGCCCCAGCTGCTTCGTGGGTGGGGGAGCAGACTGGGACACCTCTGCTCCAAGGCAGACACCTTTCTGGGGAGCAGACCCTGCAGCATGGGGGGAGCAGTGAAGGATGGGGACGTGCGTGTCCCCATGCCTCCGTCTCCTGGCCGGCAGTGGCTTCCCAGTCCCTGCTGGGGTCCAGTTCCCCTCGCCAGCCGTGGCTCCCCGGGCCTGGTTTCGGCACGGTGAGGGTACTGAGGTGGATTATTGCCCTGGTCTAATGGCCACAAATCCGCCTCTGAAGCCTCTGCAGCTCTTGTGCCCCCAAATGCGGGGGCTTTTCCTTGCCCGTCTTTTAAAATAACACCCAAAAGCAGGCAGGCTGGGGCACCCCCATGTCAGGGCTCATTAACCCCTGAGATACCGGGGTTAACCACGTCGCAGGCACCCAGCACACGCTCCTGATCTTCCCCCACAGGCGCTGCTGTCGGGTTTCCGCGCTCCCGATCCTGAAATGCACAGAGGGGACGGGAGATGCGAGGAGGGGTGACAGCTCTGAAGCCAGTGAGCAGTGGCAGCAAGGATGGGTGGCACCTCCACGTGCTTGGTCCCACCGTGATGGAGGTGCCGGCTGGCAAGAAGCTCCAGGCGAAGCGTGGAAGTCTGAGGTGGGAGAAATAAAGGTGTGTCCAATGGGATAGTGTTGTTACGAGATCTGGCCGGACAGTTTCTTCTGGATCTGCTGTTAAACCATGGCTGAAATCTTCCTCTGAGGTGGGGGGCTGAGCTGTGAGCCGCTGCCCTTGGCAGAGGAGCAGCGTGTCTCCGTGCAGGGGAGAGGAGATGCAGGGTGGTTTTACTGCACGCCAGCCGGGTGCCTGGGAGCACCCAGTGGAAATTTTCTGTGTTTCAGGACAGGGGATTAACTGCTGCCCTCGGGGATGTCGGGAGGCTTACTGCATTAGCACAGAGGGACACGGGATCTGCAGCTGGGAGGCAGCAAGGACAAACGCTTGCTAAGCTGGGGAGCCTAAGCCAGTAAATGATATCCTTCCCTCGTATGCCGGGCCGTGGTCTTAAACCTACCACATCACAGTCCTCAAACGGTGTCTGGGACCATCCTGGCTCTGGAGCTGAAATTATGGCAAAGCCTTTTTTAGGGTAGACATTAAGAAAAATGCATTCTCCCCGGCAGGACAGCCTGGCTCAAGGATAGACTACATGAGGAGTGCGATGTCCAGCAGTGGCGAGCAACGTCTGAGGATGCTTGAAGCAGCCCAAGCCCAGCTGGAGGCCAGGAGATGGAGAGGATGACCCTTCAGGCTCCCTTCCAGCCCCATGTTGTCTGCTTCAGTACCCCAAAAAGCCCTCCAGAATTTTCTCTTAACCATTCTGGGGCAGGCTGGCTTTAGTGGTGACTTTATTGCTTTCTCTCTCTGTGGCACGGGCTCACTGCTCTGCTCTGAGAGGGCTGTTGACTGCCTGTAGCTGTGTTTCCAAAAGATGAAATCACATGAGCTTAAAGGCATTTTTAAAGTCATATACTTTGTTTTTATAACATAAGTTTACATCATAAAGTAGGCGTATAAGATACAAACTTTTAAGGTGGTTATAATAGTGTGCTAATTACAGTATGCATAACATAAGATTGCTATATAAAAACTTAAGCGATCCACAGGCTGTTGTGAAACACAAATGGTGCCTTAGTGGCAACCTAAGCCAGAACGAGAGCTTGGTTCAGCAGGTTCGGGTGTGAGGGTGCAGGTGTCTCACCTGGGTTCTAATGGCTGCGAAGCAAGAGGTGTTTAAGAAAGAGCTGGCAGCAGCATCACCACCCCTACTCCTCCCCACTTCTCTTGAGAGTTGTGTTCAAACTGAGATGCTCACCCTTGGTGCTACGCTGCAGCCATGCCCGTGCTTGGCTGTGTACGCCACCGAGCTCCATCTGGACTCCCACCCAACTTCCCAGCTTGGCCTTGGACCTGCCTCATTGCCGTGGACTTGCCAGGCAGTCAGGACTCCCACGTCAACGAGCCTCCATCCACTTCCATCCACACAAAGTCCTTGGTCTCCCCTCCCTCGGACAGCAGGTACCTGTGCCGGGGACCCAGCCAGTGGTGCCCTCCACGGCTGGCACACAAGAGCCAGACATCTGCAGGACCTGCTAGCGCTGGCAGCATCATTGTTCTCTGTCGGGGAAGCCTGGTATTCCACTGGAAAGCTGGAGTAGAGTGGGGTGGGGATGACTCTACCACATCAGTCACCAGCTGCACCCTTGTCTGGTCAGAGATCCAGCTTGAGAAGCAGCGAGGCCCCAGGTGGTCACACTGGTGACTCCTCCAAGAGGTCTGCCATGTCTCCGATGCTCTCTGTGATACCTGTGCACCCAACTTGCTCGCTCTGTCCTTTTCCTTTAACATTTCTGTTTTCCAAGAGGAACTTCTTACATGTCCATGAGGAGTCGGGTCTTTGTTCTGCTTCTAGAAAGTGCTTTGGGAGAAAAGCAATACACTCAAAGGAAGGCAAGGCTCTTCCTCACCCACCACAGCTATCACTTGAGCTGCTTTGAGACCTGCAGAGAGGTAGTTTGCCAGGTTGCTCTTTGTGGGTGTGGAGGAGCACTCCCAAAGTGCCATTGGTAGGATAGAATCATAGAATCACAGAATCATTTAGGTTGGGAAAGACTTTTAGGATCATCGAGTCCAACCGTTAACCTAACACTGCCAGGTCCACCACTAAACCATGTCCCTAAGCACCACGTCTACACGTCTTTTAAATAACTCCAGGGATGGTGACTCAACCACTTCCCTGGGCAGCCTGTTCCAATGCCTGACAACCCTTTTGGTGAAGAAATTTTTCCTAATATCCAATCTAAACCACCCCTGGTGCAACTTGAGGCTGTTTCCTCTCGTCCTATCGCTTGTTACCTGGGAAAAGAGACTGACACCCACCTTACTACAACCCCTCCAACCAACTGGGGCTGTAGGACCCCCTCATGCTGACCCAGGGGCTGTGGGACCCCTCACACACACATGCCAGCCTGGGGCCCCCTACTCCCACCTGAAACGGGTCTGTTATTGCCACTCAGGACAGAGCTGGTGGAGCTGAAAACTTCATGCTGTGATAAACCAGAATTAATACATGGTTTGCTGCTGAGTGATGTCAAAGTGTGCCCAGATCAGGCTTCTAGTTCATAACGACATGATGACCTCCCCTCAATGATTCAAACTGAGAGCAGGCTTCCTCTTATTGCTCCCACCTTGACTTCCCAGCCCACCAGGAGTAAATGGGGTTCTTTCCGAGCAGTGAGCAGCTCACCCAAATAACCATGGACCTCCCAAGGCACCTTCTGAAAACGGGTTGGGGCAATCAGGTGGGGGAAGAGAAAGGGTCAGATAGTGGAAAGCAGGACATCCTTGGGTCTCTCCCAACTGGGGATGCTGGAGTCTGCGTTGTTCCGCAGCAGATGACTGGACTTAGGGCTGCTGTCTCAAAATGCAAAGTCATATCCCAGTTAGGAAAAACAAACGTTGGTAAAACTCCAAATATCCTGACTCACAGCTAGTTTCTGTCCTGTTTTAGGAGCACAGTTTGTGCTGGAATAAAACAACACTCTCTAAACACGTGATGGTGTCAGAGTTACTGTCAGGACCCTCATACGAATTAAGTGTGAAAACTAACTGCATAGTTTAAACTGGCTTGATTTTATTTATAGTAAACCCCACTACTTGCTGGTTGTATTGCCAATCCCCTATACTTTCAGTGGCAGAGACTTCATGTTCCAACCCCCTTAGAAGAGAATAGTTTATTTTCAATGCTCGGGCATGGATCTAGAAGAACTGCTGTTGGTTTTCCCTCGGTTTCTTGCCAAGAGGTCACAACAGCTCATCTGTACTCAGAGCAGCAGCATTACTCTCACTTCATTTTCATAAACATCGGGTATCATCCCTGACAGAGAGCTGACCGTTTGGAGCCTGTTGACACCAAAGAGTTTGTACTCGTAGTGGATGAGCTGCTGCCAGAAGCCGTTGCTGGGGCGTATGATGGGATGGCAAGACTTGACCCAGGCGTGGGCGCCTGCCAGGGATGCGGAGCGGTGCTTCAGGAGACAGGCCAAGCAGACGGTGGGGACCTGCTCACCCCAGCAGTGCAGTGCAGCAGTGTCCAGCCCCCATGTGTCCCCACACTGTGGATTTTAGCCGCCACGGAGTCGAAGCACCTGGAGATGCGGGCAGCGGGGCCGTCCATCACAGGGATGCGCAGGTACTCGATGTCGGGACAGAGGGTGTTCACCACCTCCGGGGTTGTGGATGACCGTGCCGATGCGGAGGCTGAAGAGCAGGAGGTGGCTGTTGGTGGCCACCGTGTCACCGAGGTAGAGGATGGAGGTGATCTGGGGTGCTGGGGCAGGGCTCCCAGCACCACTGCCGTTGGGGTGTGTTGGTTGTGCCTAGAAATACCTGTAGAAATACACCCAGCCCTGTCCCTCCGCTGCGTGCCAGCCTCCCGGGCCCCAGTGCCCGGCAGCCCCGGGGGGGTCAGGGAACAGCAGTGGGGCAGGGCCGAGCCCCCCATGGCAACCACCGATGCGCACGCAACGGCGATGGCCATGGAGGAGCAGGGCGGCGTGCGGCCTCGCCTCACCTTCTTCCCACCGCCCCAGAGCCGGCAGCTCAGCGGGCCCTGGTGCGGGGTTGGGGGAACCCTCACACCGTCCTGGGGCTGCAGGACCCTCACAGTGGCTGGGGGACCCCTGACAGCAGGCTGGGGCTGGGGGACTCGTCACACCATCCTGGGGCTGGGGGACATCTTACATGGGTTGGGGCTGTGGGAACAGGTTGGGGCGGGGGCTCAGCACCCCCCTGCACCCTGCTGTGTGTGACACGAAGCCCCCTCTCACCCGGAGCAGCTCTGCAGACTTGGACCTCGATCTGGACAGCCATGTGCCCGACAGCTCCCTGCCCAACTCTGCCAGCCGTGCCGGCCGCCATGCCCTGCTGCTGCTGGAGAAGAAGGTGAAGGTCTCCGCTCCCCTCTTGACTCCACCAGCACTGCCCCCCCCGGGATGGGGTTCATGGCCCCCTCCGGCACAAGGGGAAGGTTTGTTCTGCCTTTGGCTGCTGGTGGATATGTCTTGGAAAAGGAGAGGGAGATCCCCCTCCTCTGAAGAGGTTGGCAGCAAGAGCTGCAGGTGACACGAGGCTGGAGGAACGGCTTGTGCAAATGCTCGGGTCTCAGTTCCTCAGAGTCCTTAAATCATCGCTTAAGTCCTCAGTCCTCAGGTCTTCATTCTGCTGGATCAGGATGTGGGTGCCAAGGCTCTCTCCAGGGGAGCGGGAAGCAAATGGTTGCGGGATGGGCAGCTATCAGTTCTTGGGCCACCTTCCAAGTGAATGGTTGCACCGCCATCCTGACCTCAGGACACAGCTGCCATATCCTATCTGCAAGGCAACTGTGTTTTGCAAAGATAAGCTACAGGCATCATCGGCCATGGACTTAACCTGGACTTAGATGTCGTTCCTACGATATCTAGGGAGACCAAGGGTAAATTATCAGAAATGGGTGAAGCGCTGACGTGTGACTTTCCGGCATGGAGGGAACTAGGCAAAGGTTTTGCAACACTTAGCAGCCCAATCCCCCCTTTAGTGCTTCTCACTTTGAGCCCAGCAGTAACGGGTTAATTCGCGATAGCAGGTGAGATAGTCTCTCCTGCGGGAATGTGCGGAATGCCGGATTGAGTCTATAAACTCAGAACTGGGATTTAGGGTGGCATTAGACATACCTGGACCTTCATGCACTGAGTAGTTCCCTTCAGCACACCTCTCTGCTCCTGGGCAGCCATGCTTTTTGTCCTTGGTACCCAGCCAGCACCACCTGAATCCTCTCCCCTCACCTTACTGCATATATCCCAAGGAACTTTGCCTTCCTGCTCTGGTCAGAAACCCCAAGCATCATGATTTCAGCAGTTTTCCAGTTTAAATCAAAGCTTTATAACACAGGGCTGCAAAGTCCACCCTCTTGACTGTTTCTGGCAGAACTGTAGGGTCCTGCTGGGGTCTGGCTCTGTGTGTGAGTGAGCCTGCTTAGGCAATAAACTGTGCAGCCCTGTAGCAGTTAGTTGTGAGAACAGGGAAAAAATCTTACCTGGCTTCACCTCTCAAGTGAGGTTTGCTCAAATAAGAAAGTCTAATACAGAAATTAATGTCTGATGATTTCAATTCCCAGCGTCTCTTGCTAAAATCTGTACCTGAGACATGAACTAGTGACGCTAACATGTCCCGACTGAAGGTTTCTTCCTGCTGTCGTGGGGATGGCGTTCCCTAATCCCTTAACTCAGTGGACTGACGGTAGCCTCTAGGTAGCTGTGTGCTGAGGAGATCCCCCTGGCCTGCAAACATTTATGATGTGCGAGTTTCAAGACCTCGGGGCAGTGCAGCCGCTGTGAGTGAATTAGCTCTAGGCTACAACCGAGCCCCAGGCTGTGTTGTGATGCCTGGTTTGGTCCTGCAGCGCAGGTGTGCCCTGGGTTTGTGCCACGCACACGGACAGATTTCTGTTTACCGTCAAGAGACCCTTACAGCTGGAGAGACTGCATGCCTGCAAGCATGGAAGCCCGTGCGACACCTGTGGTGCGTGGGTGACACAGAGCTCGTTAGCTTGCACAGTAAATTCTGGTTGAGAGCCCACTCAAACCAGATGGCGACATTGTCATCGGTTGGTTTTATAATGTGGGCTTTTTGCTATTGGTGTGATGGATTGGGTCTGAGGTGCAAGAATGTGACTGCTGTCCTCCAGACCTGCTTCTTACAGTAGTGTGAAGTGAATTGTAGTCAAGGAGGCAGGATGATGTGAGTAATCTTTTTCAGACCAATGTTTACAGTGATACTTAGGAACTTTGGAGCTTTTTGCTTGGAGGTCACCTTGACCATAGTAAGGGATGTGGCAGGATGTCTCTCTTCCCAAAGACAATCATCACTTTGGAATTCTGTATTTCATTGTTAGGATAGTGGCTATAAGGTCTTATGTTTGCTTTTGTAAAGGTAAAACACTTTGAAGAGACCAAAAAGAAGACTGAACGTTTCCACAAACATTTACAGCAGCAGTTTTTGAAAGAACAGGAGAGAAAGGTGGCGCGGAGGAAGAAGGCATCTGAAAGGTTTGAAAAATCACTGGAAGTGTTCAGCCGCAGAAGTGGGAAGTCATCCGTCCCTTCCGCAGATGGTTCATCTGCGAGTGAAGTGACGCCCTTGGAACATGCAGCTGCTACTGACCGAGAAGGGACCAAGAGACACGTCTAGAGAGCTCCTCCTGCAGGATGTCCCAGGGCTCCGGCCCATGTCTGGCCAACATACTCGAATTTTCACTTTGTCCTTTTAGGAAGCTCACGCTCGGTCCTGTTACAGTAATAAACCAGCACGATCCCTCGCTCTCTCTCGTGTTGCTGCCCATTTACCTTTCAAATCGGTGGGGCTGCTGTGGTTAGAGGGCCATGGGCTGGGGACAATTCAGGGAACAGTGTGGCAGCCACAGGAGTAAAACACCTCTTCAATGGACCGGTTTCCTTTGAGGCAATAGGAAAGTGATGTGAAAGGGATAGAGGTTTTTTCTTGGCTTTTGCCTTTAGAAAGGATCCAAACAACATGTTTCACAGCTAGGTGGATTTCCAGAAATGTTATCAGAGGTTCAGGGAGGGTAAGTGAATCTGTCGTTGTGGAAAAAGAAGAGGGATTGGTGACTTAAGAAGCTTAGGAGAAAAAAACAAGGAATGGAGTATTGAAGGAGAGTGCCTCAAGGCATTGAAGAAGTGGGTAAGTGTCAGCAGCACATTGAGAAGGTGGTTGTAGGCAAGTAGAACTGATCAACTTTCTTCTTCCCTTTTCCCAGACCAGAGACATTCAGAGTGACTGTTGAGTCCCCCCCAGTAGGATGGGATACAGCTTATCGTGGGAGTGCAGAGCTGGAGAGATTGACATCATCCACTCCGGCCTCTGTGGTGAAGTATATTTTGACTATCCTTGAAAAATGTGCATCTAAACTGTTTTTAAAAAACTCGCAGTAAAGGAGATGCTACAGTTTCTCGAGGTGGCCTGGCTTTTCAGCCAGCATTGCAATGTTGGGGTTTTTATAACATAAACCTTTTTTGCTTGAAATGAAGCTGATCATTTTTTTGTTTTGCAGTGGCCTTGAGGGAATAATTGCATGTTGGAAGGTTGCTGTCATGTCCTCACTCAGTTTTTTCTTCACTGGATTAAAAAATGTTCAGTAACTTCAAGCTGTCCCCCTCAGTTGGGATTTCTAAAGAGAATTTTCTCGACTAATGCGAGAAGCATACCTCAGACATCAGGACAGCATGCCTGGCAAGTTACGCTCCAGTGCTCAAAAATCTGGAGGCATCAGGCCTTGACAATGAAATACTGCTTCTCAATTTACTGTACAACTATTTTTTTTAAAGAAACAACAAACTTTTCCCTAACCTCTGGCTCTTGAAACAGTAAATAATTCTTTTTCTTATTCCTTAAAGCTTTTCCATAATTCAGCCAGACTCAGACACCTGGCAACATTACACATGATGATAACTAAAAATCTTAGACTGGAAGGTGCCTGGCAAGCCTGACTTCAGGGGCAGTGCTTTCCATCTCTGGGACACCTCAGCAATAATAGGCCACCTGCTGTGGCCTTGCCTTATGAGGGCTTGCAGCTGTCTAAAGGCATCTTCTCAAACTGTCTCCAGAGGATGCTTCATAGACATGATTCAGGTGCTGAAAGGCTATAGAAACACTGAATAGAAAATCAGTGTTTGGCACCTGAATTGGCTTCAAACCACAGATCTATAAAGTCTTGTTTTTCTTGAGTACTTAAGGCATCTTCTTGCTGTCTTTCCTTCTTACACCTGTCATAAATCTGCCCTGCATACTGTCCTCTCCACGGACAGATCCTTCCTTCTTGACCTCACTCATGGACAGCCTGCCTCCACCATGCCGCTGCCCGGATCCTGCACCAGACCTTAGTGATGACACCCAGCTGGAAAAAGAAATTACCAGCAGAGTTAACTGCCTAGCAGCCTGCATCTGCATATTTTGCCTGCTTTGTTTGTCCAGGAAAATGTGGATCTGTTGCTCACCAAGACTGTTGCTGGACACAACAGAGAGTAAATGCCTTTGGTCATGCTGGCAGCAGTGACAGACTGGTGTCTACCTACATCAGTTGGCTTGAGTAGCACTGAAACCCAAGAAGAGATGCGTTGAGGTGAAAAGCAAGGAAATGCCCACAAGCAAATAATGCAGTACATTTTTAGAGAGGAGCCTGGAGGTTTTTACCCAGGGGTGACCTGTGCTGGCCACCCCCGGAGTTTTCCTTGTGCGAAGATGCTGTGAGAAAAGGACTGGTTGAAAACCAACTGAGAGCTTCTGGATTTGGTCCAGACATTCGCGTGTTACCACGCAACACTTCAGCTATTGTTTGAATACTGCCTGGAGCTCTTGGCTCTGTCAGCTGTGAAATGTGCCATCCAGCCAAAAGTGCACCCAGGCTCCTGTAGCCCATCTATTCCAGCTCTCAGCAGTCTGGGCAGCAGCAGACCTGCCCTCCATGGCCTTTGGACTCTGCTGTACGTGTCTGACCTCCACAGCATGCCGGGGCAGCAAGTCTCAGCGTTTAATAATGCAATGTCAAAAACCAGTCCCTTTAGTTAGTTGTATACTTACTATCTGGGCAAATTCACCGTGTGCCCCCAGTTCTTGTGTTACGAGAAGCAGTGAATGACTGCTCATTTGTTGCCTCCCCATTTTCTGATTTCAGAGTCCTTGGCTTTGTTCCCCCCCTCCATCAACCTCCTCCCGACATCGGGTGGTTTCAGCTGGGCTCTGCTGTTCAGCCAGCCCAGGAGCCGTTTGTCCCCGTTGCTACAGTAATAGCTGCATCCATCCGTCTCCCAAATGGCACCCACCCTGTGCGCGGGGGGGTCCCCAAGCAGTGCCTGGCATGCAGCAGCACCCTGACAGGAGCAGGGGATGTCCCTCCGCTCTTGCCGTGGAAGCAGAGGGGCTGCGGGGCTCTGTCTGACAGTGCTGCTCTGTGCGGAGGTTACAGGGACGGGGTTCAGCCCCTCCGAGCACCTCGCCATCCATCCTGTGCGGGGAGAAGCCAGTCACCAGTCATCATTTCTCCAGTTCACCAGCTCAGTGCTGTCCTTCATCCCGCCATCCCCACGGCAGGAGTCAGCCCTTGCACACAGCAGCCATTCCCAGTGCGAAGACCACCAGGCGTGGGGTGATGCCTGGCCCCGTTTGCCCTCACCTCACCGACCTCCCCAGCCCCGTGGCCTCCAAACCAGTGGAACTGCTGGAGCCATACCGTTTGCCATGATGGGCTGTGGATGTTAGCTGGTTCCTGGACCTGTGCTGATTGAGCCAGCCCCACACGCGTTCCTGCTCGGCAAAGCGAGGAAGGAGCTGATGTGCCTGGGGGACCAGAGGCTGCGACTTGCCGCAGACTCAGCAGGCAGATGCCAGTCAAAATCACACACTGATCTGAGTGCCCCCGACACCCCCAGGCAGATTTTCCTCTCCAAGAGCCGGTCTTATTGCTGCCCACAGCTGACTGCAGAGGGTGCTGCTGGCTGAGCCAGTGTCCCTCTTCAGCCACGCTTCTCCTGCCATCCCACTTCCAGCCTGGTGCTCTCAAGCTTCTTGCTTTGCACAGCCAGCTCAGCACCTCCAGCCCTCCCGTCTCCCCCCTTTGAAAAGTCAGTTTGCTGAGAGCTTACAATAATTCCACTACACCTGTCCCCTCAGCAGACTCCTTACTGTAGGGACTCAATGGTTTCTCTGTTTAGGTACAGTGGAGGTGGAGGCAACGCTGGTTTGATCAGGAAAGACTCCCCAGCTCCAGCGTTCCACCGTGGGGAGTCCCGAGGGGTACCTCTTGCCCCTTGGATGGGAGAGGACCGTTCACCTTGGCACAGACTGGTGAGGTCTGTGTTTTCAGCCAGAGGTGGAAGGAATGCGGAGCTGTGTCAGTGCAACGCTCATCACTCTGAGCAGGCAATGCTTGGAGCAGAGGGGGATAGTATTGGCTGTGCACACCTTCTCCAGGGGAGCAGCTCAAGCCAGAGCTGTAGGGCAGGTGCCATCCAGGATTGGATGAATTATCAAAGCAGCCCAGGACACCAGCACCGAGACATAACCCATCTGTCCTCTCCCTGCAGCTCTGATCTCAGCATGCAGAAGCAGACGGGATCTGGGCAGAGATCTGGGCCCTTTCCTCACCTAAGAGGCTCCAAGGAGAGAAGGAGCTGATACATCCAGGGTTTGGCACACTGTACAGAGTGCTCACAGATGCCCTCGGGCAGTGTTAAAAGAGGCAGGTGACTCTTGCCTGTAGCCCCATGCAGGCAAGACCTGGTACAGACAGTGTCAAGGGCAGGTGGGAGCGGTTTGATTCAGCCTCATCACTGGGCAGCACTGCCTGCGTTCAGCTTAACAGCCAGCTCTCCCGCCTGCCCATGTGCTCAAGCTTGGACCACAAATGTAATATTAACAGTGTATGTTCACTGAACACTAAATCACAGGAGCTTGCAATGACCTGGAACAAGCTTTGTAAACCCCTGAGATGAATGTGCAGTTGAAAAGAAATAGCAGCTCCTGCGCGCCTCTCCGGAGACCAGCACTGCAGCTACACTGGGCTTGTTTTATGTGCATGCTGCATCATTATTATCCTCCAGAGCTGCAAGAGGCTAGCAGGAAACGTAGCCCAAGAAGCAAAATGTTAGCTGCTGCCTGCTGTCTGCCTGCGTTCCCAGCAGCAGCAGATACTGCTACTCCTTTGAGATGACTCCTGCACCAGAGTTGTCTTCCTGCCTGAAGCCATGGAGGAGGCAAAAGGGTCAAAGTTTCTTGTTCTGCACGTAGCAGCACATGGCCTGTTCCCCAGCATCTCCCCCAGTCAGGGGACAGGGCTGGGTGTCCTGTCTTCTCCTGGAGAGAGGCAGAGAGGCAGAGTCAGTGGGACCTTGCCCTGCAGCAGATGCTGGCCATGTGGGAGCAGGCAGCGCTGGAGCTGTGCAGGCAGATGAGCTCCCCTCCTGAAGGAGAATCCTGTAACAGGTAGGGCAGAAAGGCTGGAAAGCACCGGGATCCCTTGTGGAACAGCCTTTTTGTGTACAGTGAGAAGGTGCAGGGCAGTCCGCAAACCCCAGGACACATATCCGTGGTCTGCCGACTATGTGCTGGTGGGATCTGCTCCTTCCAGCCTGGGTCTGGAGAGCAGTGGGTAAAGCATGCAGCCGCAGGGCCAGCGATACCTCCCTGCCTGCTCCTGCTGTCCCCATTGCCCTCCAGCGGTCCCCTCTGACCGATGGCTATGAAATTGTCACTCCTTACGATTTGCTTTTTGTTAAAATTTCCCCCAGAGGCTGGACAGGTCTCCTCTTCCAGCTCAGCCAGTTTTGCTGTGCTGCCGTGCCTGGTCAAGCAGCTCCACCACTTCATCCCAGCGGTGCCCTTCAGTGTGACGAGTCTCCTGTCCTGTGCCCAACCAAGGACCACTCCAGGCCCGTCTGCCTGGGGGCCGCCACAGAAACAGGAACTATTATCCCCAAAGTGGTGCTTGAGAAGCCCTGTCATGTTTTACCTAACCTACATTCAACCCTAAAGTAGGTGGCGAGGGAACCAGGGGATGCAGGTCATAGCCGATCCTGCATGTAGCAAGAGTGATGATATGTTCCCTCTCCCTCTGCCAAGAAATAAGCACTGACAAAAGGGCCTGATGCTGTTATGTTTTATGACGTTTCCAGAGCCCCGCTTGAGCCTTTCTGACAGGCTCTGGGTGCCAGGGAAGTGCAGACTCCTTCCCACCTGCTCACGATACAGACGAGGAACACGTCATCCCACTGACGGCAAGGCATAGGAACAAGCGAACACAAGCTGGAGCTGCAGTCGGGCCATGGTCAGGGATCAGTCAGCCCCGCAGATTGCCCCGGGGCTTGGTGTGGTGCCAGAGCTCCACATTCCCAGCAGGGCATGATGCAAGGCTTGGCGCAGCTCAGCAATCAGCGCAACTGGCTCCTGCCAGGGCGTCCTGAGGACGTAGCTCCTCATGCAGAGCTCTGTGCCAGGATGGTGGCAGCCTGCGAGGTGCTCGCGTGCCTCTGGACACAGCCTGTTCCAGCTCAGCCATGGAGCCCAGCGCTGAGGGCACCGATGAAGTCTGTAGCTTCAGAGCTCCTGGCATGCAAAGGAGCAGGAGAAGATGCTTTCCGTTGCATCCATGAAGCAGTTTCTGCCTACCCTGTAGCTGTGCTTTGGCTGCAGCCAGAGCAAGGATGGTGGCAGGAGGGGACTGTCCCTACACTGACACCAGGTTGGGGTACTGTAGCCTGCAGCAAGGCATCATTGTGTGTTTCTGCTCTTTTGCCATCCCTCTCCCTGCTGTCCCTTCCCTTGTCCCATTCTTTGGCACCTCTGGCTCAGGGCAATGATGCAGGCTGGTGGGTTTGGATGCAGCGAATTGTTTCAGGGTTGCGGCAGAAACAGGGAAATTATTTGGGGAAACCCAAGTTGGGGTGGATCATGGCCTTCCAAGCTGATCGACTGAGCCTGCCTGCTCCCACACACTGAGCTTTGCTTCCCTTTGCCGCAGAGGAGAGGGATTCAGCATCTGGAGAGTGGTTCAGATGGGACCAGGGAGGTCTTTGATGTTCAGCTGTTTAGTCACAAGGCCTTTGTGTCTGAACACAGCTGGACCCAAACAGTGGGGGACTATGTGCCTGGGCTGTACCTGCACCCAGGGTCTCTCAGCTCTCCTTCCCTGCTCAGACATGCACTTACATGCTCTTCCCTGCACCACTCCCCTGCCCACATAGTTTAGATTCTTTGGCACCTCTGGCTCAGGGCAATGATGCAGGCTGGTGGGTTTGGATGCAACGAATTGTTTCAGGATGGATCCGAGGTTTTTCTACATCCTGGATGAGGTGGGATTGACGCAAGTTCGGTGACGTTTCATCCAGCTCCCAAATCGACCTGGTTTCCTTCCTGGCAGAAGAGCTGCTGCTGGCCTGGAGCAGTGTGTGAAGCTGCAGGACGAGTCAGGCTGCTCTGGGCACGTGTCATCACCCCCATCTCTGCCTGCAAGTCTGGGATGTCTCTAACTACCCAAATCCAGGAGGGAGCTGCAGTGCTGCATGGGTCTTCCCTACTTGAGAGGATGTTTGGATGTGACCCACCGCTCCACCATTTCCATCTTCTCTCCCTGTACATCCCAAGGACCCTTCTGTCCCTTTGGACAAGCCATGCACACAGGGGCACAGGGGACTCTGGTGACAGTCACTAGGCAGTTGATCCCATCTCTGGGTCATGGCTGTAAGGAAGCCGGAGTCTGCATTTCTTGGAGAGCAGTGACCCATTTCAAATTAAGCAATCAAGACACTCTTCAGCTTTTGGAAAGAAAAAGACATTCTTTTCAAGACAGATTTATTTGCCAAAATGTCTGCAGGGCAAGTGGCAGCCTTTCATGGAGGTCAGCATTCATCCCTGAAGTCCCTGTCAGAAAAAGCAGCAGCTCTCCACGTCTCAAGGGCTGCTTCTCTTTGCTGTGATGACTGCTGTGAAGGAAAGAGAAAACTGACAGCATATCGTCTTTGTAATCTTACAGCCCCACTGTGCTTAAATCCCATGTCTCCTGATCACCCTGCAGCTGGGAAATCATGGGTGATCACAAGATCTTATCTGCCAAATTAGAGCATGAGAAGGTGTTTCTGGACAGCTCTGCGCTTTCGCTGGAGGCTGAGGGACAGCCTGTCCCAGACTTGCAGTTAGAGCAAGCAGGCTCTAACCCACAGCAGGCTGGATATCTACCAGCTTAGGGTTTGTGCCAGTGGCTGCAGCATTTTTGACCCAAGCCCAGACTTAGCCTCACACTGCATCCTGGTGTTGCCTTTGAATTGGTGCTTTGGATGGGTTGCTGAGGGCAGGAGGTGGCCCATGTGTGGCACTGTTTCCCCAGCCAGGTAATGAGCCAGATATGTCCAGTTTGACACCCCAGAGCCGACACAGGCCTGCTCCCTCCTCACTCTCTGCAGCTCTGCCCTCCTCCTGCATCTCTGCCAGACCCGTGGTCCTGCTCTGTACAGCGGGGCAGCAGACCTGGGCAAGCCTGGCCCCTCCATGGGTGTCCTCTCATCCATCCTCACCAGTTCCAGGCCTTAAGTCTGGCCCTGGTAGTCCCACTGCATCTCCCATCACCAGACCCTAATTTGCTTTGTGCAGGGAAATAATTAATAACGAGCAATGTGCTGGACCAGTGGGCACAGTCCCCAGTGCTGGAGATTTATTCACGGGCTCGGACATGCTATGCACAGAAATAAAAGGGACTGCTCACGTGAGGAAAGGGCTGCGCGGCGCTGCGCTGGCCGAGACCTGGGACAAGGCTGCCCGTGGGTGCCACAGCCGCCGTGCCACTGCTTCATCCTCGTTCCTGCCCCCGAGGACAGAGCTGGCATCACCAGCAGCCCGGGCTGGCGTTCGGCACTTCGCCAAGGTTCCTCCTGGAAACCAAAGCCCTCCTCTCCCCAAATGCATCCTTCTCGCTGACCGCACAGCAGGGCGAGGGCAGGGCTCGCGCTCAGCTTTCAAGGGCCAACATGTTCTTTGCAGACGTCGCTAATTCATGGGCAACCAGCTAATTGGGCATGTGCGGCATCAGCATTTTAATCAGCTGGAGTTTATTAGCATCTCTATGGCCGTGAATGGAGTCCTATAAAATCAGTCGTCTTTAATAGTAGAGCTAGGGTAATTTCTTTGTTGCTGGTGTTCTGACGTTCCAAATCCTCGTCAGACTCTCTGTTCTGCCTGATTTAATATTGCAACACGGTCTGAATTCCCGTAACCCCAGCCTGCCTGAGGTGCGTGAACACGCCGTGTCCTCAGAGGGTGTTTCGGCGCAGCGTGCCTGCCCTTCGGCAAGCTCTCCTTGGCAAAGGCCCCATGTCACAGCCCGTGGGTGCCGTGGATGGCTCTGCTGCCAATTCCCTCGTCCTCCCGATACCTCTGTCCGTCTGATTCCCTCATCCTCTGTCTGTCTGTCCGGCCAACAGCTGGCAGGCCCTTCCCCATGCTCAGTGGCACAGCCAGCCCCCACAGGGCTCCTGGACACCGACTCATCGACACACTCCCCCTACTTCATTTTTGCTCTTTTACAACTGGCCAGGGCCTGGGACATGCTTGATGTCAGGGGGTATAAAGTTTATTTTTCGGCTTGTATTTAGGACTCTCAGGAATGCATTGCTGGGGAGCCCCGAGGGAACGCTGCTGTGAGCAGACACTGCTCGGGACGCCTCTTCTCTACTATACAGCTGTCAGAAAAACAGAGCGGGATCCTTTCCCTCTCCACAGCCGCCAATTCCCTCCTCCCGGCTCTCAGCTCCCCGCCGCTCCCTTCTCCGGGCCCTCGGCCAGCGAGATGGCTCCCCACGCCCCTCACGGCAGCTCACCGCCCACGGGACGTCTCATTGGACAGCCGCGCTGCCCATCAAACGATCGGCGACGCTGAGGTGTTGGGGGCCGCACGGGGCGGGGCAAACGCTGTATCGCCATAGGCTGTCGGAGAGGCCCCACCCCCGTCTGGGTTGCCTAGCAACCGGAGGACTCTTACGGCGGCCGACTGGGCCCGGTGTCCGGGCCGGGGGCGGTGGAGAGCGGGGCCGGGGGCGGTGGAGAGCGGGACCGGGACCAGGACCGGGACCGAGTGAGCTGCAGGGACTGGAGGCAGCCTGGGACCGACAGCCCCCGGGAGCCGATCCCTGAGATACACCCGACCCCCCGGGATCCCCCCCTGGGCCGCTGTCCCTCCAGGCCTCGGGCCTCTCCTCAGACGCCTCCCCGGATCCTCCTGACCCTCACCCGGGGGGTCCTCCCCACCGGGAATCTACACCCCGAGCGCTGACTCTCCCATAACCGGGGGATCCCTGGGTTCCCCTGGTGCCCCCAGCCCCACACCGAGGGGACCCTTCACTCCCTGTCAGCCTCCCCCCCACAGCTGCCCCCTCACTGCCCCCTCCTCTTGCCCTCATCCCGTCAGCGCAGCCCCTCCAGGCACCCAGATCCCCTCTCCCACCTCTGGCAGAGCCAGACCTGGAAGGATGGAGGTGCATGTTTCACACCGGCAGCCCTGCGCTTCCCTCCAAGGTGGCCCCTCTCCACACACCTCTAGGGATTGCAGAGCTGCAATGCATGCTTCTCCGCCTCAGCTGCTACTCAGAAGCAGTTGGGAGCTTTCTCCCCACCCCACCACCCTTCAAAGTCAGGAGTCCATTACTCTCCTCCCTTCCCGTGGGTGTTCAACAGCCTCTCTTGGATAGAGATGGGTTCTGATGCACGACCCCATGTCCTGACCCTGTGCACAGACCCAGGGAGAACTCTGGAGTAATCTGAAACGCCCAGGTTTTCCCAAATTACATTGTTTCTCTAATGCTGTCACCATGCTTTCCTTTTAGAGATAAAATCCAAGTGAGAAGAATATGTGACAGCAGCAGCAGAGAGACCTTGATGTTCTTTGACTGAGTAAGAGGTGTTGTGTCCTTTCTAGACCTCAAAACACTCAACTCACAAGTGTTTAACTGAAGCCATGGCAGCAGGGGATCCAGCCATATTCCAAGTATCACTTCAGGATGTGAAGCAAAGAAAGAAGCCCTTGGTGAAGGGCTTGGCAACTCCAGAGAAGGCAATGATCACTTTAGATGCCATGAAGGCATTAGATCCATGTCAGTTAAAACCTGATAGCATGGAGACGGAAAGAATCATAACCATCTTGGATGAGACAATTGCCAAGCTGGAAATGAGCAGTTTGATCCCATGTATTATTGACTCTCTGGACAGGTTTGCTGATATGTTGGGACCTGAGATCACAAACAACTTGATCGAGCACCAAAAGCTTTCAAACGAAATGGAGCACCTGCTTGCCAGCTGGGAAGAAGAGGACACCACGAGAGCTGAGGAACAACGGGGCTGTCTCTGCTTGCTAGAGCAACGTCTGAAATGTTCTGTTAGAAATGTCCTGAGACTCTTACTGGCCAACCCTTTGCTTTGCCAGGCTCTGAAATATGAAGCCCGGGCGAGAGAGTCACCAGCTGAAGTGTTTATCAAAGCCTTTGGGGAGTTCAGGAATTTCATGCTTGAGCGACTCCTGACTAGTCCCATGGAAGAAGAAGAAAAGATTAAGTTCATGGAAGACATCTCCCTCCAGATTAAGAAAAACGCTGAAGCAATCACAGCTTTACAGGCAGAACTGGCAGCAGCAATCCGGACTCGAGAGGAGGAGGTATGATATTGTGGGAATATGTTTTCCAACAAAGTGTTACTGAAGCAAAACTTTGGTAAGCTAAAAAACGATCCCTTTCTTGCAGTTACGAAAAAGGAAGTGCCAGAAATGATTTCTAAACCAGATCCTGTATTTAAAGACACTATTTTAATTGTAAAATATAATGAAAAATGCTTATTGCATGCTTGATATTTTTAAACTTGAATTTGGCATGTTTTGAACCTGTTCTCATTGGCCAACTTGAATGCCACAAGTCACTGAGTTTAAAAAGGAGCTGCAGGACAGGCACAAATTGCTGCGGTAGTGTTTTGGCAGGGCTATGGTGCAGCTGCCAGCGCAAGACTTCGTTCACTGCTGATGAAATGATGAAAAGTCATTCCGGGGAGAGATTGCCCTGATTAAAATCCATTTTTAATATCTGCTCTGTCTTCACTCTTGCTTAAAACTAACATTTCTGTGACTTCCAACTCTGTAATACTAGCTGCCTTAGAGCATTTATGATTAATATGTGATTATACGAATTCTTCGTTTTTTCAGTGAAGGCAACTGAGGTACAGATAAACGAATGGGAATTTCCCAGGCTCTTTCTGTGAGTCCGTGGGCTGTGCCAGCATCTAAGCCCCTGAACGCCTGACAAGCAATCCTTTGTTTTCTACATATGCTTTTCTTTCTCCTTCCTGCAAGAGGGGTCGGGGGGAAGGTTTTGTCATGTGCTTGCTGCACTGAATGGTGCTAACGGAGACAAGGGCCTGCTTTCCCCATTTGCTCCGCTCCTTGGAGATCCGTGAATCGAGACACTTGAGATTTTTATGTGCAATTTGGCAGCTTGTCCAGGGCATCATGAATAAATCTGTTTCACTGGTCCCAGCTGAGGATTTCTTTCACAGGCAGCACGCTGAGCTGCATCCCCCAGACAGTCACTCTGAGCCTAATCCAAAGCTTGAGGGAACCACGGGGCTCACTCCAGTGGCTCTGATTTTGGCTTTTCCTCCTACGGCAGTGCCAGTGGGTCTCGGTATGGTTTGTTCATTCTCTACCTTTATTAACAGATTCCCAGAGGAGCAGTGGGGGAAGGTTTCCAAAGCACCTTGTGTAAATCTAACTCTGTTTCCTGAACCAGCAGTGGCAGGTCCTTGTTGCTACCAGATCAGCAGGGTGTCTTCTTAGGTCTCCTGCACCTTTGCAAGGGTGCCTTACTTCTCCTGCCCACTTTATGCCTCACTGGCATTTCTCGATGGTATTTCTTTCTCTTGTTTTCTGGGTCTAGATTCACAAGAAGGACAATGTGATCAAAGACCTCAAAACCAGCATGCAAGATCTGGCCAAAGTCTGCAAGGCTGGCATCCAGCAGATCAAGCAGGAAGGAGAAAAACAGCAAAAAGAAGAGCTGCAAGCCTCCCAGGCCAGGTGTGCCAGGCTACAGCAGGACATTCAGCAGCTAGGAGCACAACTCAATGCACTTGTACTGGAGCATCGAGCATCAGAGCTGGCTCTCAGAAAGGTAAATGGGAGGAGAGCTCTAGAACAGGAGATTTAAAACCTTTTGTAGTGCTGTCAGGTCTGGCTGCTGGCTGCTGCAAGTAATTACTTGGTTCCTGCTAGTTCCTGGCAGGATGCACATGCTGTTTGTCACAGTGTACCTGCTCTGTCCTCATGCTCTGCTGATTCCAGCGGAAAGCAACCCTGCAGCGACAGCAGGGAAGTAGCCTGCTCACAGGTCCTCCTCCTGCCCGCTGACTTAGCTCTGAAAACCTCTACACAGCACTGTGACACCACGTGCTAGAGAGGCTGTGGTCTAGTCAGAGTGCAGAGCAGCAAGGCTACTAGGCAAGGCATATGTTAAGAAACAAGGGATTTGGTGTAGGGTAAGCAGAGCAAATTTTATATAAAGCCATCTTTTAGAGTTCCTTGTAGTATTCAAGGTTGAGCGCAGCTGATCTGGAAGCTAAGCAGTTCCTACTCTGTCTGGCACTTTGCTGAAGACACAAGCCAAGTAGTCGGGTTGAGTTGAATGAGGGGGAAATGTGATTTATCACAGTGCTGAGCAGATACAGAAGGAGGAAATAGGAGCAGCAGGCAGGCTCAGGCCTCTGTATCAACAGCTCTGTCCTGAGCAGAACATGCTGCTGACACAGAGCACAGAGAATATGGAACTGGAAAAAGAGCATTTTTCCCCCTCGTTTTGCTCCTACTAGGTATTTACTCCAAACAAGCACTGGCCTCCCACGGGCAGGACAGCACACACTGGTAATGAGGCATCTTTCACTCTTGCATTGGCCGTTGTAGAGCAAAGTGGCAGTGGGGCTGGGCGCTGACAAAGCATTAAGTGCAAGTTAGAGCCACAGTACAAAATCCCAAATCTACCCATTTACACCTCCTTTAATGGAGTGGCTTTACTGGGGAGTTTCTTCTGAGGCTGCAGGCCACTGCAGTGTTTGTTGATGAGTTGCTCAGCTCATTCTAATGCTGAGGCAGACAGATTTACTGACCACAGAGGTCTCCTTTCCTCCTCCTTAGCACATCCTCTAGGCCCTGTGTGGCCCAAGATTGTACTTGTGGTCTAAATAGCTGAGGTCTGACCTCATGATGGCCTGGGAGCCCTTGGGACATCCTGGGTCAGTGTCATACAGGAAATCGTGTGGCACTTGTGATGAGCTCTAGCTGATCTTTCTCTTGATGATTCCACAGAGCACAGATAGAGCATTTTGGGGTAAACTGCCCATACCTGGTTATACTGCAGTATAGCACTGTTAAACTGTTTTACAGCTGGAAATATCTCTTCGTTTTAAAAGGTATCATCATTTGAGTACTTTCTGTCCCACTTTCATGTTTAGCAGTTCTCTATTGCTTCAATTTTAGGGTGGTTGCCCCAATTTATCGATGACATGCCACATACCATCAGACATGTTCATTTCCTACTGCAGAATGCACCTTTCAGATACATTTCAATCCCCCAGCTCCATGCTGTAAACCAAATAAGGTCCTTTTTGGCCTCAGGTAATGTCCGACGAGAATCCCTAAACCAAGGCAAAAAAAAATATGCGTCAGCTGAAGGAAGCTTGCCACAAGGAGGAGGTGTTATACTCAATATAATGATGCTGGGTTTCAAAGCTACACTGTTTTCTAACTTGGGCTACTTTTTACCAGGCTTCAGGTGCCTGCAAGGAACCTATCTTGCTTTGTGTTTCAGAGGAAATGCAGAGTAGAGACGGAAATTGTGAACTGGATCCAGAAATATGACACAGACATGGGAGAAAAACAGGTATCCACTTTGAAGTGCTTTGCTCTCCCATGAGGTGATATGTTCAGGTAGATTCCTGTCCAAATGGACACATGGCTCTTACACAGGAGGCTGTGGAAGTGAGGGGCAGTTTTTCAGATTCAGTGGACCTCAGACATGCCCACCTGATGCTAGGGAACAGGTTTTTCACTTTTGCTTCAATCCTCTATCCTGTTGGCCCTACCTGGTGTCCAAATCATGCTCCTGTTTCTGCTGTCCCCCTTGAGAGTTGTGCTGAGTGCTAAGAAAATGAACAGCCTGCATACTGCTGCCTTGGCATCCAACTTAACCACAACAAGCTGAGAATCACATCAGCACCCCTCAACCTCATCTCTGAGAAGGCCCTAGTTGCTTTCCTGTTCTTGCCCTATTTACGGAAATGGATAAAAGCTACTGGATAACTAACAAAGCAAAAGGTAGGGAGGGGCCTAGAAGCTGGCTGCTAATTGTAAGAAATGGTCCCCCCTTGTCAGATGTTTAACAATGTGATTATTTTGGTTTCCTGTCTGCGGGGTGGCTGGAGCACCATGTCATGGCAGGTTTGGGGGAAAACTTTCTAAGGCAGACACACATCCACGCTGCTGGTTCTCCTAACCTTCCACCTCCGTGTGGCTTCCTCAAAGGCATTAGAAAAGCCATAAACTGCTGCTGAGCTTGGAAGTACAGCAACACCATTAAAACTACCTGTACTTGGCCTTTTCCAAGCTGACACGGTCTGGCTCTTCTCATGCTTTCAACAGCGTACAGCATATCAGCTAGGCTTCAGTGCCACTCATCTAAATGGCTTCTTAACAAAGTTGTTAGCTCAGGCTCAGCCTTACCCAAACTGCAGTGATACGTCTTTTTGCACAGAGCATCTGCAGGAGGGGCTTGGACCTGCCTTTGTCGTTACCTGGTGAGAGTTCCCAGCTGAGGGTGGATGCTGTTTGCAACACAGGGAGAATTATGAGAGTATTTTTCAGAGGAGCATGAAGATAGTAGGACCTGGCATCTCGTGAAATTCCCCGAGTACTGGGCACATGCCTCCTTTTTGAGTCCCTTTGGAAAGGCTCAGCTCAGCTCCCAGTCATGGTTCTGCCTGGATTCAGGATAGGTTTAAGAACCCTCACCTAGGGATGTACAGGGAAGAGCTACTGAATGTTCCTAAAATTGCTGTACCTGGATTCTGCTGTCTTACTAGGCTGAGTATGAGGATGTTAATGCTGCCTACACCGAGGAGAAGGCCCAGCTGTCCCTGCTGATGGAGAAACGTGCTGTGCTTCTCCAGGAGTATTCCCAGATTGAGGAGGAGCGCAGGATATGCCAGGAGAAGAAGGAGCAGGCTTTGAAGGAATTCACCACCATGACCCTTGCTGCCACCCGCATCCAGGCCTTCTGGAGAGGCTACTTGGTCCGGTCCCTCTTCAAATCAAAAAGGAAGAAGAAGAAGAAGAAGAAGGGCAAGGGCAAGAAGACTAAGAAATAAAGCACAAAATCTATTCTCTCTCCTCCTGGCAAAGCTGCTGACTTCACTGGGACTGAGCTCTTCCAGATAAAAGCATTAGATCTGAGAGAGCATTTGCATTACTGCCCAAGCTCTCCAGGGCTGGGGCTGCCTCTCATAGTTGGAATCTATTGAAGCAGTGGTGTGAAGGCATGCCTCACCATTTTAGGTTCGGCTTTGCTACCTCTCTGCAAGGAGGAGGATGTCTAGCCCAGATCCTCAGGCTCGGAGCCAAGTGTGCTCACTGGAGAGGTTTCCAGGGCTGGTGTCAGGGGCTGGGGGAGCCCCTTCACCCACACCTCAGCCCGCTGCTGCTCACTTCATGGCCAGCCCCAGCCCTGCATCTCCCTGCTCAGCCTCAAACTGGCCACTCTGTGCTGACGGCGCTTGTTCACGAGACCTTGTCTCGCTGCTTGCCGCCAGCCTGCTGGAACCCTTTAAGTGCTGTGGGGTTCCCCATGGGCCTCGTGCCACCCCTCCCGCTCCCCCTTCCAGCGCAGCAGCCCAGCCTTCCTGCTCTGTGTCACGGCCCAGCTGTCACACAAGACGGAGATGGTTGGTCCCAAGGTCACGTTCACCGTCTGTACCCACGAGGCCCCTGCGAGACCCTGGCAAAGGCTGGCAGGAGCTCTCGGTTTGGGCTGCCTGTGCTGGTGGGACTGCCACAAGCGAGCAGGCAGAGGCGCACGTGCAGGCGATGGGCGAGCAGTAATGCGATCGGGGAGGATCAAAGCAGATTAGAGAGATCAGAGAAAGGTGATCCCCCCCCACCACCGGGACTGGGAGAGTGTGTGGGGGGATACATGAAGGGAAGGGGCCTGGGTGGACGTGGGGATGCCTGGCAGGGCAGCATCTGCCACAGGTCCCTGTGGCGCTTTGCTGGGCTCGCTGTGGAGAGGGATCCCCCTCAGACATGACCCAGATCATAAAAAACAGGGCCGGGGGCTGGTGGGGGGGGGGGGAGCAGGCGAAGGGGACAGGGCTTTTCCTCCCGGCGAGGCAGGCGGCACCAAGAAGAAGGATTTTTATGTGAGCTCTGACAGCACCTTCCCCCGGCCCGGCACTGCCGCCCCTCGTGCTGGCCCCTCTGCCCCACACACGCTCACGTAGCGATCTTGTAGGTTTTCCACGTTTTCTTGCTGGTTTGCATTCTTTCCCAGGTCATCCTTTTCTTAAAACAGCTTTAAGAGTGTTTTTTTTTCAGTGTTTTTGTTGAAGTGACGGCACAAGAACCGTGGTGGGCCACGGGGCTCCTCTGGGCCGCATAAGCCCCCCCCCGCTCTCCAGAGCTTTCTCCGATGCTCCGCCAAAGCACTGACCGCTCGGTCGCCCTCGCAGCCCGTCTGTAAAAGGAGGGCTCGGCGCAGTAAAGTCACGATATCCCCCGTGTCGGCGGGGTCGCGAAATGGCGGCG